>NC_057713.1:24109836-24185722 GCF_004010195.1 Chiloscyllium plagiosum
GTCATACTATAGGAAGGATGTGGAGGCACTGGAACGGGTGCAGAGGAGGTTTACCAGGATGTTGCTTGGTATGGTAGAAAGATCGTATGAGGAAAGGCTGAGGCACTTGGGGTTGTTTTCATTGGAGAAAAGAAGGTTTAGGGGTGACTTGATAGAGGTGTACAAGATGATTAGGGGTTTAGATAGGGTCGACAGTGAGAATCTTTTTCCACGTGTGGAGTCAGCTATTACGAGGGGGCATAGCTTTAAATTAAGGGGGGGGTAGGTATAGGACAGATGTTAGGGATAGGTTCTTTACTCAGCGAGTTGTGAGTTCATGGAATGCCCTGCCAGTAGCAGTGGTGGACTCTCCCTCATTATGGGCATTTAAGCGGGCATTGGATAGGCATATGGAGGATAGTGGGCTAGTGTAGGTTAGGTGGGCTTGGATCGGCGCAACATCGAGGGCCGAAGGGCCTGTACTGCGCTGTATTCTTCTATGTTCTATGTTCTATAAAAGGACTTTGTTGTTCTTGTACACCAGCCATTGTTAGAAATTTTGTACAAAATAGAAATTCAATGTAATAGAGGACAGAGTTGTTTTTAACTTTGGTTTACTGCAAGTAGTAAACTCTCAAGAGTGAGACATGGAGTGGGAGAGGATTTAGGGAATGGATCAAGAGGCAGGTATGCAGTTTGTGTTTAAGTTTTCAGCATTCTCTTATCTCTTTTCTTTAAAAAAATCAGCTTAAGTTGGTGAATTTTAAGTGTTATAAAAATTAATTTTGAAATTAAATGAAATACAATAGCAATGGTAGGACGTGTGATGTAATACTGCTACAACATATGGAAGCTGCTTGACACCAATGTGACCCATTTGCAGTGTGTCTGCAGCTCAAGAAACCTCAGAGATGAGTTAAAGAGCTGGAGTCTGAGCTGTAGGAGGGAAATTAGAATGTAGTGGTAGTAGGGGACAGTATAATTAGGGAGAATAGATCCTGTGCTTTCTACCCATGAGCAAATGTTCCCAAAGACTATGCTGCCTGCCTGGTGCCAGGGTTGATGATAGCCTCATGGGCTGGAGAATAATTGGGTCAGAGAGAGATCCATGTTAGTACCAACAGCATTGGTCAGACTAAAAAAGAAGTTCTGCTGGAAGAGTTTGGACAACTAGGAATTAAATTACAAAACAGAACTTCTGTTTTACTGCCACAATCACAGGCAAGCCAACATAAAGTAAATAAAGTCAAGGAGTTAAATGTCTGGCTCAATGATTAGTGTGAGAGGAATGGGCTTCAGTTCATGGCACACTGGTGCTAGTATAGGAGGGATGTGTTTTGGTAGGATGGCTTCACTTGAACTGTGCTGGGAACCGTCTCCTGGTGAATCAAATAACAAGGCTTTAGAAAGTGCTTTAAACCAAAGAGAGGGATGAAGATTTGGGACAGAAGAAATTTAGACTTACAGAACAAAAAAGTATGCAACATTGCAGGGCAACTATTTGACTAACAACACCCAGGGTAGGATAAGAAAGGACAGAATGTACAAACATAGTAAAAGAGCAGTAAATAGATCAAAGGGGGAAAATATGGTTAAAAACATTTAAAAAGTAATAAATAGTCTGGCTGGTTTAATTTTTTTATTATTTAAAATAAAATTAAAGTATATGAGATTGGGGGGAAATAGTAGCATGATTTGAAGATAAATGACAAACAGAAAGGAGAGGATAAATAAATGGGTCTTTCTCAAGTTGGCCAGTTGTGACAAGTGGGTGACCACAATGATCAGTGCTTGGGCTTTAGCTCTTCATAATCTGAGATGTGTTAGGGCCAGTTCTAATATTTCCTAATTTGAAGATAACTCTGAATTTTGATGAGAATGTAAGAAGCTTATGAAAAAGATCAGAGAAAATTTTGAAATACTGAAGATGTGGGCAAAAACATGATGAATAAAATATAACATGGGCAAGATAGTTAAGTAGAAGGCTATCCACTTTGGTGCAGAGTATTTCTTAAATGGTGGAAGGTTGACAGAATGCAAGGCAAGTAATTTGGAGACTAGATAAGAAGAAACCTCTTGACTCAGAGGGTCATGACACTTTCAAATTCTTTTTCCCAAAGAGCTCTGGAAGCTCAGTCAATAAGTAAGTTCAAGATAGATAATGAATAGAGTTCTAGTTACTAATGTCATCAATACATATAACAGTAATGAAGGAATAAAGCATCGAGAAAGATGATTAATCAGATCTGGAAATGCCGAGCAGATTCAAGGAGCTAAATGGCTTAGTCTTGCTTCTATGTGAATCATTAGCTAATGGCTTTACAGAACATCTTAAGGTTAGTTATATCGTGATGTAGAATGCATGATTTGTATAATATTAATATTATTTACTTTTCTGATTAAATTTTTACTTTTGAACTGGTGGCATATGGGATTTTCTGTGTGTCTGAAAGGGTTTAATGATTATCTTATAAGCATTTTTGATGCTGTGCTGACTCTTTTATAACTGTTTAAAAGAAGTAGCTTCCAAGGACTAACAGGCTTTTGTTTAGACTGAGAGAATATAATGACTGAACGAGGTAAACAGGTTTCAGTTAGAACCTTCTGATTTGCTTTTATTACGCTGAAGGGAAACACAAAAAAGCCTCTAAAAAAGATTTTAGCTTTAGTTTCAGTTTGGGGCAGTTTTGCAGAATGTTTGAACATGTAGAAGAAGCAAGAAGATGAATGTACAAAGTAGTTAATCCTGAGAAAGGGAGAAGGTATTGAGAATAGATTACATTTGAGTAAGGAGTGTCCCCATGCTTCCAGACAGAAGGTTTTTTTGCATAAAATCTTTAAGAAATTATTCCAAGCTGAGAATGTTTAAGCTTAGGTGTATGAATGCCCAATCTTATTTTTAAGACTGGAATTTGAAGTCACAGTTAAATTAAGTGAATGGAAGTGATCGAGGAAGAAAATTTCTCTGGTGTGAGTACTGTACTTTTGGAATCTGTAAAATAAGGCCTGGTATCAATGAAATTATATTTGCATTGTGAGCTTTAAAATTTTTTAATTTATTCTATATTTTAAAAGTTTGGCTAATTCTACCTTTCAAAAAAAAAGGCATACCTTTGGTGTCTCACCATATCCCTCCAAAAAGAGATTATATAAAATCTTTTTGAATTCATGCTTTTTTTTTCTTCCTTGCTTCTTCTGAAAGAGGGATTTTCTAATGAGAAATCTCTCCAGCATCTCACAGCTGCATAGTCAAACTAAATGACATTATGCTGGATAGATGGCTCATTAACTTCTCAAGAAATATTAAAGCTTCATTATCGCAGGTATATTATGATTGGTTGTCACTCATTAAAATCACCGAAGGAATCACATTTTCAAATTACCTGTTCCAAAATCACATGCACCTGCAATTCTGTTTGTTTTTCATATTGCATAAAAAATCTTTTTGCATATTGCCTGTTTCCTAATCAACTGGAAACCTATAGTTCAGAGATACTGAACATAATGTAGGCATGTTAAAGATACACTACCAACAACTCAGTTGTTTTGACAAAGCATCCCAAAATGAAAGCTCAATAAAATGCTTGCGCTCCTATGTATACTGCAGAACATTCTTAACCACATTAGGATGGATCTCTCTGGAAGATTGATTATACTCTTTCACTTTAGTTGTTCAAAAAATCTCTAAGACAACGGAAGCCAGAGTCACTGCAATTTTCAAGGTAGTTTGAACATCTGCCACACCAAATTAAACAATGTTTTAAGGTTCTATTATAACAGTTTGCCTCCTGCATTTCATGCCTGTCATGACAGTGTGGAGAGTGGTGCATAAAGCTCTGGCATTATTTTGCATCCTACTGTTACAGGAGCTCTGAAGGGAATAGCTCACGATTGACACTCCAGGTAACTGATATAACTTTAATTCTCCTTCAAGTTCCTATGGCCACAATGCTTGCAGAGGGTCTGAGGGTTAATTCTTTCTCTTGCTTTGTATTTAGAACATCTGGTACAACAGAAGTTTCAAGTACTGAGGTTGTTCTCAAGAGGTGGTGCATCCTGTGTTTGTAACCAATTATTTTCACTCCCCTGCCAATACTGTCAGTGTTAGTCTGTCTTAGTTGAGGCACTTGGAGATCCAGGTGCATTTCTTTGCATTATAGAGGAACGAAAATGGGAAAGAAAAATGAATGGAGGGAAAATGTAGTATTATAGACAGCAAATAAACTGACAATATTTGTGGTATTAAAGGTTTTATTGTGAAGATGGCATTAGTTTTGCAATATGAGGTGCATACAGTTTTAAGAAAGCATATCTTAAAATACAACTAAACATTGGGTACCTTGTATGGATGCGATCTGTTCATACTATTACATGTCAATCTGTCTGAAGGATCAGTGCTAGAACTTAAATATATTGTACTTAGCTCCCAGTGAACATAATTCATATATAGTCTTATCTTCAAATAAATAGCTCACATTATTACTTCAACAAGCTGTTCTTACATCGAGAAGAAGAGTGTAACACTAATCATCATTGTGCATGTACTCTCACAATTCTTAAAGGCGATGCAGGAGACTTACCATTTGCATCAGGCTGTGGAAGTTAAAAATGGGCTTATGTCTCTGCAAATATTTGGAAAAAATGTGTTCTAAGGAATGACTTCAGAAAAGATAGGAGTATTTTCATCTTCACCATCGGCACATTAACTGGGCAGGGGAGAATGAGCCTCTGAAGGGTTCTTTGATGGTCAGATAGATTGCGTAGGTTGTGAAGGTTAAAATTTATTTTAGTAATCCCAGATATACACTGGAAAAGAACTAACTGAAATTAAACATTTCAAGTCACTGACTTTGCTATCCTCATGTACATGAATAAATAATTACCATTTTCAAGATGGGGGAAACAACCTTTCAGTTCTAATGACACCAATGAAGAAATATGCAACATGTAAAATGAAGTAAATTAAATGTCTTTAACAACATTTAACTGTCCAAATATAACTTTCCCTGCATTTAATGCTGGGGTATTGTACTGGTAGAATTATCCAGGCATACAATAGGTAAAACCAATTCCTTCCCAGTATAACTCATAGATTTTCCTCCAGGAGGCTAACAATGTGACAAACCAACAACAAATTCCCAACTGAATTCAAAATGATTATGCTTAAAACTTTGCACTTAGGAATGGTATAAAAACTGCAAACATTTCACCACAATGACTGTTCACAAAAACATAGTAGTGAAAGAAAGGGCTACACTGTCTGTGGCCAATTAAAGATATTTAAGATAGTGTCAACGTGAAAGAAAAAGCTTATAATTCTGCAAATGTCAGTGACAGGTCAGAAGACTGGATAGAATATAAAAAGTAGCAATGAAAGTCTGAAAGTAATAAGGGAATAGTAATTACAGTGAGAGAACAATGCTCAAAATATATACACAATATTTTCTCTTGTTTTTTTAAAAGATAAATAGTAACTAAACTGTATCATGGCCGTTTAGAAATCAAGACTGTGGAATTAATTAAAATAATGAAATGATGAATGGATTGGACAGATATTTTGCCCATCTTCAATGCAGAGGTTTAAAATACGATCTCAAAAATAATTGTCTATCAAGAGATAAAAGGGAGGAAATATTTTAAAAATACAATCACCAGGGACATGGTATGAAAAATAAATTAGAGTTAAAAGTGACAGGTTCGCAGTTCCTGATAGACGTTAAAGACTTAAAAGAACTAACTGCTGAGACATTAGATGCACTTATTTTATTGTTCAAAATTTCCCTTGACTCTGGAAGAGTCCAATCAGGTTGAAATATGGGAAGTCCAAAGGTTTAAGAAAGGAGGGAGGCTGAAAGTACAAACTGAAGGTCAGTTAGCTTAACATTGGGCCACAGGAAAGATATTGGAATCAGTAGGACACTTAGAAAATCCCAAAGCAATCAAACAGGATCAGCATGATGTTGTGAAATACAAATCATGTTTCACTAATTTACCAAAATTCTTTGATGAACTGACAATTGTTGGGAATGAAGGGGAATGTGTAGAAGTAGTGCATTTGAATTTTCAGAAGGTATTTGATAAAGTACCACATCAAAAAGTACTACACAAAGTAAGTGCTAACAAGAAACAGAGAGTAAATGGATCATTTTCAGTCTGGCAAGATGTAATAAGCAGAGTGTCACCAGGGTCAATGCTTGCTCCTTAACTATTTATATTCTGTAACAATGACTTAAATGAACAGACCAAATTTAATATAAAATGGAGGCTCCTTATTTTTAAACTGCAACTCCTATAAATGTCAGCAATGACCATCTTCAGGAAGAGAGAATTTAACTGTTATTCTTTACCATCAGCAGATGCCCCATGATTAACATCCACAGTCCTGACTATGTCTTGCAGATGATCAGCAAGCTTTGCGAGTCAGGAGGTGTGTTACTCACTGCAGGATTCCTAGTCTCAGATCTGCTCTTAAAGCCACTGTATTTACATGGCTATCCAGTTCAGTTTCTAAACATTAGTAACCCTCAGGGTGTTAAGTGGGGCATTTGGTGATGGTAAGGAATAACAGTTACATTCTCTCTTGCTGGAGATGGTCATTGCCTGACATTTGTACAATAAAAACTGCTGTTTACCATTAGTCAGCCCAGATTTGAATATTGTCTCACTGTTGTTGCGTTTAGAGATCAACTTCTTACTGTCTGAGAAATCACGAATAGTTCTAAACATGGTGCAAGCATCAACAGACCTCTGGCTTTATGATGGAGGCAAGGTTATTAATGAATGTCCTCTGTGACTGACATCTTATGATTGGCCTCAGCCAAGATCTTGTGCTGTGTATGATTTCAAACATGTGGACAGGTTTTTCATTGATTCTCATTCACTCTACTTCTGTTAATGCTCCTCAAAACCACACTCCGCCAAATAAGACTTGATATCTTGGCCAGTCACTCTCACCACATCTCAGCTCTTTAGTCCATGTTTGAATCAAGGTTGTAATGAGGTCAGGATCTGAGGGACCCTGGAGGAACTCAAACTGAGCATCAATTGATAGATTATTGCAAAAAAAGCACTACTTGATAGCACTATTGACAACACCTTCCATCTCTTTCATGATAATCAGCAGTAGACTGATGAAGAGTAATTAGCCTGATAATACCTGTTCTACTATATGTATGTAGGAAACATCTATGCAATTTTCCACATTATTGGGTAGATACCAATGTTGAAGCTGTACTAAATCAGCTTGATTCGTCCCATGGAGAACAGGTCTTCAGTACTTGCCAGAATTTTGTGAGGGACCATAGTCTTTGCTGCATCTAGTGCCTCCATTGAAGAGGGGCTGGTCACTGAATTCCACAGTAGTTCTTGAGAAGCGTGAAAAAGTATTGACTTCAATATAGTGAGAATGCAGGAAATCAATGCAGTGTTTAACCTTCAGCAGGAAAAATGGGGAAAAATAACAACAAAATTTAGAAGAAGACCAAAATATTGCAGATGCTAGAAAGATCGCAATGCAAAAAGCTTAAAATTTCTTATGTCTTGGATATTTCATTGTCTTTTAAAAGTTATTCAGGCTAGTCTATTTGATTTCAATCAGTTGTCTGTCAGCATCAATTTTCTCCTTGTCTTTCAGAGTCAGTAATTATTACTCATTCTTCATTATCAAGAATGCCATTAGGAGTCAACCACATTGCTGTGGGTCTGGAATTGCATATAGGCCAGTTTAGACAAGGATAGCTCTTTCCTTCCCCTGAAGGATATTAGTGAACCAGATGGGTTTCTCTGGCAATCAATAATGGCTTCATGGTCATCATTAATCTCTTAATTCCAAGTTCTTTTTTTGATTGAATTCAATTTTAAAAAGTACATTTTATAGTGCAAAGCTCCTTGCATGAAAGGAATACAGACAAAAAATGCAGTACAAATGCTGGTCCTTCCAATTGTCCTGTCATTTATAATCTTTGCATCTCTATAATGTCAAACTATGAAGCATTTCTACAATCAGCAGATTGAGAAGTCCTATTATAAACTTACATAATAACCAGATCAGAAGCTAAGCATTATGCTTTCCCATTTTCTCCCTAAATGTTATTTTCTGCAAGTTTCATAAAGAGTTTCTTGCCATGGCCAATAATGACTGTCCTCATACAACCATCTGCTGCTCATCCCACATACATTTCATTGCACAGAGCCCTTCCTGTTCAATCATGCAGGTAGAGACTGAATTGCTTGTTGCTGCTGGAACCTTACACCTTTGATGCCGGATTGTAATCTCAGGTGTGCACCAGTTCAGGCGCTGCAACCCTGGAACTGTCCTTCACAGTCTGCTGCTGCTGCACTATTTTTGGTAATGAGATGTTGCAGAAAAGGTATTGGCATCCTGCTTCAGGAAAAGGATGAACAAGAGGGCCATCTGCTTTCTTGCGGATCATCACATGAGACCACCACCCCCATCCCAGCTAGTCTGAATCCAGATAGTGGCCAGGTCAGTGACCTTTTGCTCATTAAGAGGTATGTGTGTGTGACCAAATGATCATTCATGAATGCACACTTCCCCCGGGACAAAGGTTCATTCTATCAATGTGATGATGAAGAGAGTGCATACCCACTCAAGGTGCCATGCTCAACTGCCATCAATTTGGACCTCACAGCACAAAAATATACACTCCAATCCCCACAAGCAAAAGAAAATGAAACTTACCTCATTCACTGTTAAGTGTGTTGGCAGCTATTTTCATTTTTTATTGAGAAACTTGAGAAGACTATCCAGATCATGCTCCTCTGAGTTGCTTCCAGTCTCCATCTGTCAGTCAAGATGCACCCCGCCCCCCCCAGAATGTCTTGTGCTGCTGTCCCTGTCAACCTTTTCATGTTACCCACATTCCCAGCCTTTTATTTTATGGTCAACTTCCCTAACATTCCCCCTGCCCTTGGCCTAAACTATCACTATGTCTAATCTACCATCCAATGTCTGCTTGTGGTGGTACAAACCTCATTCTCCTGCACAATCTCCTGGCCTCCTTTGTTACTGTTAAATTTGGAGTTGCCTGCCTCTTCACTCTCATTGTCACAGTAGAATGCATGCCACCCCCAAACTTCAGTTTCCTACTTTCAGCTACACTGCATGGAATCTGCTTTGATAAACCCCCTTGATGTTTACAGCCCCAAACCCCAGGAATGACTTCCAGATTGACTTATGAAGATGCCCTGACTGAGCACATCCCAGGACCTGAAATGGCCTTGCCACAGCTCCCAACTGACCTGCCGAAGATCCCTGGACTGGTTGCACTTGAGCGAGAGGACTGTCCATGGCCCAGTCTTTGGACTGCAAGAGACTCTGGTCAAGCCCAGCACCCGACTGACTGTAGCCCACCATGCATTGATGCATTGTGACATTCCCTGACCAACCAAAGTCCCCCTTCATCAACTAAGGACTGTATCACTTTTACTTTCAGACAGGGCCATTTAGTTGAAGCAAGTGCAATCTGTTTGTGTAGCAAAACGGCTGGCACATGCTGTAGACATGACATTAATGTAGCATGGTGCCATGTAACCTTTCTGTTTTGTGCTGTTAACCATGACAAAACATGCGTATATTTCTGTCTACGCTGCAAGTTAAGTTCGACAAAGATGCTGTAAGTGTTAAATAAACACCATGTGAGAGAATGGTAAAAAGACGTGCTAAGAGCCATATATGCACCCTGTGCAGATGCCTGAGACAGATGCAGAACAGTCTAGCAGGTGCATTGTAACTGATAGTATTCCTGATCTTAAAAGTGCAGTGCTGAAATTCTGAAGTGTGCTGTGAGTTAGACCAACATCCATCATGACGATGTGCAGGCTCTTTTTTTTGCCAATGACACCTTTGAAGGATGGACACAGTCAATGTCCATGGAGCATGGATGAGATGTCAGTGAATTTAACTTACAGCAGAGGCTTAGCGAAGCAATCAGTGAGCTGCATCCACCAGGTAACTGCTCTGACTTTAAAATCGAGAATAAACACCAATTAGTTCCTCACCAGTGCATGAGTGAATCATGTACTGAATAAATTAGGCAAGATTACTTAATATTGAGATGCAAATATATGGCAACAAGGCGATCATGAATCAGACTTATATTCATCCTTGCCATTTATTCCCACATTTCTTGCCATTACCGATGCCACTCAAGGGCTGGGAAAATTCTACCCTTAAAACATAAAGATTTTAAAACTGTTATCAAGTCCAGACCTTGACAAGGGCATAGGCTTCTGGCAGACTCACACCTGAAAACATGCTAACTAGCACTTTAAACATTATAAAAAATAAAAGAAGGGAATTGATCATGCAATGATACATTATCTAATTTATTATAAACACCTCAATATGCAAACTTGAACCAATAATGACTTTTATTGTGTAACATGGCAGCCACGTGGATCATTAGAATAAGAAAACCTCATAAAAATGATAAGGCAGAAGCATGGTTTTTGATCCCATTAATATTCATTGGTGTTTATCTTTCAAATATAAGGTATACGTGGCTCCTTTTCCAATTCTGATAACATCTGATTCCTTCAACTGTATGTCTAACCAATTCTAATCTTCGCACCATTTCTGTCTCAGTCTATAGCTCTGATCATGCATTCTACAATCCCACAGCCAAGCCTCTATAATGAAAGGTTTATTCTGCCCTCTATCCTAAATCTGTTATACTTAAGTCCCCATATTCTAGAATCTTCCATCCCAGGAAACTGCCAGCTTTTAACTACAATTTGCATCCATTCATAGTTTAAAATCCCCGATGCCATTGTTCATCAATCTCCTTCATGGATTATGGATTTTTATTTTAAATTGATTTTTAATCTTGTTTCTCCGAGAGAAAGATTCAGTGTTTTACAAGTCATTCTTTGTTTTCATATTATTTAATCAGATGGGAGCATTCCTTGAGAGTAAACCTTAGAATTGCACACTATTCAGCTAATAGCTGGTGGAGTCTTACTGAGGTTGTACACAGATTCACCAATATGTCACAACTTCTATGACTATCAATTTTCATATTAATTCTTGCCAAACAACTCAGCAATCAATTGTTTTTATAGCCTTATTCAATGTTCTTTGAGCATTAATTTCTAAACCCCCTCTCCTCTTTACTCCATTCATGATATAATTATTCCTGCATAATTTTAACTAAAATATACCCCTCACATTTATTAAATTTGAGACACATCTGCCACTTTGCTCATCTATTACAAAATCAATTTTGTTATCCACTTGAGGCTTCCTCTGGTTTTTAGAAATTTTTGTTATATGTTTCTGACGTTGGCAGAATCTCGAAGTTTGGACATCACTCTCCCGAGCCGTACATACAAATCACTAAAACAGACAGGTGAGCAGAAATAATACCAGAACAGAACTATGTGACTACTTGAAAAATGTTATTAATTGTTAATTATTGTTTTTCAGCATTCTCCCAACCAGCTCTTAATCCACTAGATACTGTCACCCTAATTCCATTTCTCTGACTTGCTCCAATAGTGGGACTGCATCTTACTTTTTTGACTAAGTGCCGGTGTGTTGAGTAATGTGCAGGGTTTTTAGCATGAAGCCTAAAGAGATTTCTCGCTGTATCTTACCAAACTTGCCTCATTCATGACTTCCCTCGCCCAATGACATCCCTCACATCTGAATCTAGCCCTATCTTATTATACACCTTTTCCTGGAACAAATCACTAGAGCAGGGCAATGCCAGAATTGAGCTGCATCCCTGGTGCCAGTTTCATCTTTATGTGACTGTCATGCCCCTGGAAAAGCACTGCCAGTCCAGGGCTGCTCTGCACAGATCCTGACACTTGCTCTGGACATGGCAGTCAAGGCAAATTTGGTGTCCACTTCGTGGGCATGGACCTTGACCTGCATGAAGAGGTGATGCACAGCTGTATGTTCAGGGCTAGCAGAGGAGACCACCACACCAGGCCATGTTAGCCTGGTCCCAGGTTGCCACTCAGGCCAATGCAGGGTCAGCCATCTTAAGGAATCTAGAAGAAGGCCAATGACTCAGTGACCTCTTCCCACGGATGGTGGAGCAGTTGTCTGGAGGGTGAATAGTTTGCTCCTTTCCACCACTTGTTCCATGATTTCCAATGTCTGGGAGAACCATCACTGGCTTTCTTCTCGCTATTTTTCATTTGTTCATTACCTGAAGCCAGACTGTAAGAATTTTTATCTGCCTTTAAACAATATCAGAGGTAGAGTCATAGAGTCATAGAGATGTACAGCATGGAAACAGACCCTTCGGTCCAACCCGACCATGTCAACCAGATATCCCAATCCAATCTAGTCCCACCTGCCAGCACCCGGCCCATATCCCTCCAAACCCTTCCTATTCATATAGATATCAGATAAATAATTCCAATTCCCCCCTCCACCCCACAATCCCTTCAAAAGATGCAGGTAATGTGTACTGTTTTAAATGTATGTATTGTTATAAATATTTATGTTTGATTGCACTGAAAGTATACTACAGGAAAAGAGCATTAAACTCATTGGGTCGATGTTTAATGAGTCATGATTAGAGTGGTGATGAAAAAGCACAGTAGGTCAGGCAGCATCTGAGGAAAACTCGACATTTCGGGCAAAAACCCTTCATCAGGAATGTTTAATGAACCTCATCCAATTATCGCTTTCAAATATCTTTTCTCTATCCCTCTGTTCACTTTTGAGCGATGTATACATCAAGCCTCCTTTTAAATGCATCCGTTCATTGCAGCAGCATGTTGTGCACTTTTGACAGCACCTTCAATCTCAAGACCTCTACCACTTAGGTGTGCAAAGGCAGCAGATACATGGGAAAATCAGCAGCCAGATAGCTCCCTCCCACCCCTCAAAATGACCACCACACTGACTTAGAACTATTTTGCCAGTCCTTTGCTGTCACTGGGTCAAAATCCTGGAACTGCCTTCCTATCAGCACAATAGGTGGATCTCCACATCAAAGAATGCAGTGGTCCAAGAAGGCAGCTCACCACCACACACTACAGGGTTATTCAAGATGGGCAATAAATGTTGCTCTGGTGTGTGATGCCCACACCCTCTGAACAGACATGAAAAATTATCATAACACTGCTTCTGCAAAGAGATTCTCAATAAGAGATGTGATAGGAGTAAGACACTTAATGCCAGCAAAACTAAAATTATGATCAATGCTTTACAATGACACAGATGCTAAAAATGAACTATTATCACGTCCTTAAAAGAAAATAAAACCATGTAAGCTTTGTCTTCTTTTCCGTACAATGGAGCTTTTTTCGACACCAGATGTAAAGTCGGCAAGGAAGAACAAAAACAACAATTTGCTTTCATATTTGCAGCTTGAATTGAAATATTAATGTTGTTCGAATGAATCACCAAGTTTGGGGCAAGTGATTCAGTTTCTGGTATCTATTTTATTTTGTGTAGCTTTCACAAAGCGACTGAGCAGATGGCGACTTGTAATTTCAGGGGATCTTCATCCTGAAATGGCAGTGCAAAAGAATCTATGCTGCATTGTATTTTGTCTTTAATTGAATGAGGGAAGGTCACCGAGTCTGCTGGGAATAATAGAAGCACATTTAAGCTGTTGTTTTATGACAGTTTTATGGATAATTGTCAGCTATTGGTATTTAGATTTGATGTAGCAGCACTTTTGTGCTCATCATGGTAAAAATACATGTACACTATTTTACATATTTCATGACAGAATTAAACACTGCTATCTCAGATAACAAAGGACAATGATAAATGCATGGAAAACCAATCAACATTGTTGTAAGCCCAAAGCACATGAAATTCTACACATTAAAATTGGAGCTAAGACCCTGAATTAACAGTTATTCTTTTTACTTAAAAATAATTATACAGGGAAAAGGTTGTTCAGCAAAAGAAATAAAACAGTCATTTAGAGATGACAATCATTGAAGTAACAAAGGCAAACATAAAATGGAGGAAATGCAAAGAGAAAATGCTGGCAGTACACAGCAGTTCAGACACTAACTGAAACTGATAGATAAAGTAAACCTTTTGCTGCTGACTTCAGTCACCTCAATCCATTCTTTCTGAGGACGTGGGTTTCTTTTTCCTTATTATACAACTTAACACATTCTCCCCGATTCTCCTGGCTAAAATCCACAGAAACATGTTCAGGGCCTGTGTCTCACCATCACTCTCTTTCCAGAAAATTGAATGTTCCTTAACAATACCTTTCACTCAATGTAATCCCACATTGAAGTTAGCAGTGGTGGACACCTATACAAAGGTAAGTCTTTCAAAATGTTGTTTGCAAATATTTAGAAAACCTAATGATCAACTGGATAACAGTTATAGATATCACACAAATCTTTACACTGCTGCACTGCAAGAATCTGTCATTGAGGATGTAGATCTTTTTACAGTCTCCTCCTTGAATTAATTGTCCACCAAGATTCACAACTGGACATAGCAGGACTGTAGAGTTTAGATCACAAACGCCTTAAGGGAATTTCCAACTAATTCTTGATCTCAATGCTACTCAATCACAGATGAGCTAATTTTCCTGCATAGTAATAGTATTAGCTTACACCATCTCTTCAAATTCTGTCCATCTTATTCACTCTGTGCTTGACTGTAGTCCAATGGTAATATATGCACTAAGTTGCAGATTGATGATTCAAGTCTTGAGTACAAAGTCTTGGTTGACATTGCAGCTTAGAACTTAGAGATTGTTGAACTATTGGAGGTTTTGCCTTTTGAGTGAGACATTAAAATGAATACACTTGGATCCCACTCTTGGATGTAAATGATCCCACAATAAATTGCAAAGACTGGACTCCTGACCAGCATTTGTCACTCACTGATTTCACTGAAAATATTTAACTTAATGTTATGGTATATTTGCTTGTGAGTGCCAATTATATTGTTATGAAGATGTGTGTGTACCTTTAAGAGAGTTAAAAGCAGCAGAACTACTAGACACAGCACCAAGTGTTCTCAATAAGAAAACAATGTATGTAACACTGGGTTGAACAACTCGAGTCACTCGTTGCCTGGAGACAAAGACAATCAGTTTAAATTATACCTCGATAAAAAATACTAATTTTCAATTAAGTTTGAATTGAGTATATTAGCAATCTTAAAAGCCAATGACACAATTAATGCTCTGGGGTATAAGACCAGGGGAAATTTGAACAGTTGAGAGGACAACTGCCAATCCAAACATGTACCAGACTGCTTGGAAAGAAACATCTCTCTTAAAAGTACCTTTTTGATCAGAATGTGATGCAGAAATTCTTAACAAGGAGAAAAGAAGACACAGGAAGATCTGAAGTCAAGAACCTTTTGATTTTGAGATAAGAAGTGTTGCTTTGTAAATCTTAATTAGGAGTTTTGTTGGACTGGTATTATAGAAGGGAAGGTAAAAGATAGGTTAGAGAGAGAAATAGTAAATAGTGCTTAGTTAATTATTCTCTGTTATTCTTTAAGAAATAAAGTTGTTAATTTTTACTTTACATAGTTCTTGGCCACTTGAATTTTTACAGATTACTGCATGCAAATCGTTTCTATGTTGCTGGTTTTAAACTAAGTAGGAGAGTTTACTTCAAGTTGTAACAGTGTGCAAATTTGCTGCTGAATTTCGTACCTTTCAATTGCCCCTAGTTGTTTTTGTCCATTCCATATCAACATGCAAAGTTACATCCTCAACAGTAACAACTTATGTGTTCTTGTCCTTATCCAGGACTCAGCATCATTTAACATGTCCTTCCAACTAAGATGGATTGTTCTTGGTTGACTTCAATCTTATATAGCTAGAGATTGGTAGCAATGACTTATCTTTCCGACATTGGACTATTACATTTCAAATTCTTCAATGATCTATAATTAGTTCATTTTTCTTCATCATCTACATGTCATTCGAGGTATCAACTTCCATGTTATAACTGAAAACAACATGTTGTACTTTTCCATCAAATGCCCTGACATCTCCATGGAGTCCATGTTGCAGACCAGCAGAGTTAGAAACTGATAGATACTGTGCTTATTTTCAGGCATGCAATGGGCAAAAAGCACAACCAAAATAGCAAGGAGATTTTTTAAAAAAATAATTTGTGGGATGTGAGCATCGCTGGCTGGCCAGCATTTATTGTCTGTCCTCATTGCTCTTGTGAAGGTGGTGTGCTGCCTTCTTGAACTGCTGCAGTCCACCTGTTGTAGGTTGACCCACAATGCCATTACGGTGGAAATTCTAGGATTTAGACCCAATGACAATGAAGGAACGATGATACATTTCCAAGTCAGGATGGTGAGTGGTTTGGAGGGGAACTTGAAGGTAAAATGGTGTTCCCATGTATTTGTTACCCTTGACCATCTAGATGGAAGTGGTCATGAGTGTGAAAGGTGCTGTCTGAGGATATTTGGTCAATTTCTGCAGTGCATCTTGTAGATAGTACACATTGCTACTACTGAGCATTTGTGGTGGAGAGAGTGGATGCTTGTGGATGAGATGCTATTCAAATGAGTTGCTTTGTCCTGGATAGTGTCAAGCTTCTTGAGTGTTGTTGGAGTCATACCCATCTAGGGGAACATCCATCAGATTACTGACTTGTGCCTTGTAGATGATAGACAGGCTGTGGGGAGTCAGGAGGTGAGCTACTCACCACAATATTCTTAGCTCTGACCTGCTGTTGTAGCCACTGCGTTTATGTGGTGAGTCCAGTTGAGTTTCTCTTCAATAGTAATCCTCAGGATGTTGATAGTGGGGCATTCAGTGATGGTAACACCATTGACTCTCAAGGAGCAGTTGTTAAATTACCTGTCAATCTATGCAGGCATTGGACCCAACACCAAATGCGTAAGGCCCATTCTTAGATGTCCTAGGAAAATGCAAATTAAAAACAGGATTAGATCTCTTCAATAAAAGAAAACATTAGAGCCTTTTAAAGGCTTCATTTCAGAAACTGGTGACTAATAGTCAGGATTAATGAAGTACCAACCAAGAATAAGTACTGAAATAATTTTTGAGACTGCTTTCTCAAAAAGCTGCTTCATCAATGACCATCCTACCATCATAAGGTCAGAAGTGGGGATGTTTGCTGATCATCACATAATGTTCAGCACCATTCGTGACCCCTAAGATATTGAAGCAACCTGTGTCGAAATGCAGCAAGACCTGGACAATATCTCCCCTTGGGCTGAAAAGTAGCAAGTAACATTTGTACCACACAAATGACAAGCAATGACCAACTCCAAGAGGAAACAATAAAATCATCACCCTTTGTCATTCAGTGGTGCTACCATCGGTGGAGAATCCTCCACCATAAACATCCTTGACCAGAAACTGAAATAGACTAGCCATATAAATACAGTAGCTACAAGAGCAAGTCAGAACTTAGGACTAACTCATTTCCTAACTTCACAAAGCCTGCCCATCATTGACATGGCACAAGTCAGGAGTGTGATGGAATGCTCCCCACCTGCTTGGGTAGATTGCAGCTCCAACAACACTGAAGAAGATTGAAACCATCCAAGAGAAAGCAGCCTGTTTGATTGGTATCACATCCATAAACATTAAATCCCTCCACTACTGATGCTCAAAAGCAAAAGTGTATGTCATCTACAAGACGCACAGGAGAAACTCACCAAAGATTCCTAGACCATACCTTCCAATCTTGCAGGATAAGTGCATGAGATACATGAAAACACCACCAGGTTATAGTCCAACAGGTTTATTTGGAAGTGCTAGTTTTCTGAGTGCTGCTCCTTCATCAGGTGGTTGTGGAGAATAAGCTTTTAAGACACAGAATTTATAGCAAATATTTACAGTGTGAGGTAATTGAAATTACATATTGATTGTTGGTCTCTTGAGAATGTCACTTTTTAATAAAAAGTTTGGAGATTTACATATGAAAGAACTGAAACCAACATGGTCATTCTAAAAGATGAGAGATTTAACAAACAATCCAGGTCTTTTTCAATATATAATTTCAGTTACAATACATAACACCAGGTTGGGCTATAACCTGGTGTTGTGTGATTTTTAACTTTGTACACCCCAGTCCAACACCGGCACCTCCAAATCATGAAACACCAGCCTCTGCAAGTTCCCCTACAAACCACTCACCATCCTGACCTGGAAATATATTGCTATTCTTTTACTGTCACTGGGTCAAAAACCTGAAATTCCCACCTGAACATATTGTGGGTCTTCTCACAGCACATGGATTTCAGTGGTTCAAAAAGGCAGCTTACCACTAACTTCACAAGGGTAGTTAGTTAAGGGCAATAAATGCTGGCCCTATCAGCGATACCTCCATCCAGCGAGTTAATAAAAATAAGACCAGTTCCTTCAAGTCGTTGAATGATTCCACTGTTCTATCAGAAAGAATCGTTTCAAAAAAGGTAGCTTATGTGCCCATACAATTTCAATGCTTCCAGGTAGGTTCACTTAAATCTGGGTGCAAAAAATTAGAAGGCAATGTGTTGTTTCTGATTTGTGAAATTGTTACTAAGTTCATAAGCAACAAAGGTTGGTAGTCAAAGGGTTAATATGTTACGAGCTTTGAAGAGCTGGTAGAATGTGATGCTCCAGTTTATGTGTGTACTGAACTACCGTATCTAACTGAAGTGTTAGATTGTTTAAACTGACTGTGCTTGTTGCAACAAGACACGGCTGAAACCCCTTTTTTTTAGTAACAGAACAGATCAGAGTCTGACATTTTCTTGCCAGATGAAAAGATCTTGTTTGATGAAATAATTTCAAATACCACTCTAATCTCAGTCAAAATATTTGCTCTGCTTTTCCCGCCCCAAGGGTTGAGAATTACTCTTGGAAATTTGTTTGAAACATTTGGAATTTTGATCGTGACTTTTAATCAGGATCTCTTGGATCATTGCTTCACAAGCAATGAAAATCTATTAGAAACTGCTATGCCCCTATATCTGTCATAATATTATACTCCTATATTTGTTACTGTGCTTACTCCCACTATATGTCTCCTTCTTTTTTCCATTTTTTCTTGCTTCTAAACATCGGTAACAAGGAAAGAATTTGTTTCTCCTCTGTAATTATCCCGAATGATGGTGATGAGCTGACTTTTATAATCTGAGCAGCCAGTGTGGTGCCAGTGCACCTACAGCACAGCTGGGAAGGATATTTCGAGTTTTTAATGCAGCATCAATAAATTGAGGCTGTACACTTCACAGTCAGAATGGACTGCGTCCTGGGTGGGAACATCAAAGTGACAGTGCTTACATGCACCTGCTATTTCTATCCTTCTCGTTGATGTAGGAGATATGTTTGTTGGGACGGTATTGAATTTGGTGCATTGCTACGGTAGAGCTTGAAGGTGGGAAAATTGTGCATCTGTGAAGGTGAGAGTGAGAGTTCAAGTTAATGTATTGGGCGCTGATAAATGGCTTGTTATTCTGGATACTTTTAAGCTTCTTGAGAGTTGTAGGAAGCATAATCTTTCAGGCAAGTAATGAATATTCCATCACAATCTTGACTTGAATTTCATAGAAATTAGGCAGACTCTAGAGGTTTGGGAGGTAAAGTTCACACTACAGAATTCCTAGCAACTGACCTACTCTTGCAGTCACAACATTTAGGCAACAGATCCAGTTCAGTATCTGTCAATGGTAAACTCCAGGATGTTGAAAGTAGGAGATTTAGTGGTGGCAATGCCACTGATTACCAAGGAGACCTGGTTAGATTCTCCCTTATTAGCAATGTTTTTTTTTCCTGGCACTTAAGTGGCACAAATGATGCTGACATTTCTTGAATGTTATTCATTTGTAGAACTATGTAGAACATTTCCCTTTTTGCCCCCCAAAAAATTTATAGCCTTTGTGTGTCTATCCAATTCCCTTTCAAAAATTACTTCTGAATCATCCTCCACTATTTTTAATAGTAATTAATTCCAGATTATTGCAACTCATTATGTAAATAATGTTTCCTCTTCTCGCTTTACTTTGCTTTGCTAATTTCCTTACATTGCTTTGGTTATTAATCTTTATATTCCTGGAAACAGTTGCCCCTTATTTACTATAGCAAAGCCATTCATAATATTGATCACTGTTCTCAATTCACCTTCTCTGCTTTCAGGGGAACAGCAACAGCTTCTTCACTTTCTCCACATAACTTAAGTCCTGCATCCCTGGTACCATTCTAGCAATTGTCTTTTGCATATTCTCTGAGGTCTTAAGATTATTCGTAAATCCTGTGTCCAGAATTGAACAATTAATGAGGCTTCCTTATTTTTGCACTCAATTTCTCTGAACGTATATCATTTCTGATTGGCCGAGGTGCTGACTGGAGCCAATCAGCCAACCAATCAGTACCCTTTTCTCCTATAGTATGATTTGTTGGAGTTGGTTGTAATGTGGCATTCTTGCAATTGTCCTGCTGAGTGCAAGATAATAAGCTTCAGCAATATGTCTGTACCTTTTAGCAATAACCAAGTTCTGTACTGTCAAGCATCTTCAAAAATAATTTTTAAAAATTGGGAATAATTTGAAATACCCTGAGATCACAAAAAATGCAATACCAGAGCAATATTTATTTCTTCCTTCAAGTTAATTCCGTCATTTTAAAGTTGCATTTGAAGTTTTCATCATAGTGAACAATTTGCTGTAATCAATAGTATAAAGTAGATATATGATTTTGGAAAGGGTAATCTGACTACTATCCAATCTTATAATGTAGAATAAATTGACAGTCGTACAGAATCTTATTTGAAAAGACAATGCCAGTGTAGTTCATTCCTCAAAGGTTCTAGCGCCACATTCATGATCAATCCTCTCAAACTGGAATAGGATGCTTGGCTATTCAATAATCTCTTTTAATTCAATGCACAAAAACCTTTTCCCACACAAACCATCTCTGTACTTTTTGACATTGAAAGAGTTTTGAGCTGTATAATATGTTGCGTAGTTACTAAGGTTGAAATTGTAAAAATTGATTTCACACAGAATTCATGCCCATCAATTTAAAGTGGTAAAATTCCACAAAAACTTCCATTTGATTTTCATTCAGAAGCCTAGTGAATGCGTGAAGGCCCATAATTCTAGACATCACTAAGGCTGAAAATAGCAAGAGAGATAACAAATTAAATTCAAATGCATGGGTATATTTAATCAAATACAGAATTTTAACTCTTCAACATATGAATAAAGTAGCGAAGATTGGAGGATTAAATTAATACTGAAAATGTAGAATTGGGTAACCCAAATACTGTTAATCTAACATACCAAATATCTAAAAAGCATGGAGCTATGACTTGCTTTTGACGACAGCTGGAGAAGAAAGGCTGAACCAAAAGGTCACCTTCTCTACTGCAAACATGGGAGGATTTTATGATAACTCTTATAATTATTATAATTCTTTTTTCCTAACTTGTCTATGCTATTGAATTATAGTGTATATGGGTCCAACCTAGACATGGTCCCTTGTTCATCTCAATGTTGAACAATTTTATCTTATGATAACTTAGGCAAGTACTGGATGGCATTAAGTCATCACAGTGCCATAACATTCAACTAATAAAAGAAAGCAGCTATAAAGTTGTTTGACGCCAGCAACAGAGTGAAAGTTCCAGCAGTGGACAGTGAGGACCTTGTATTATAGGTGAGCATTTAGGACAGAGTAGTGCAGGTATATGTGCCATGTCCATCATAGTTAAATGTGCAACCTGGATCTAATTATTCAATTGCACAATGCCAAGTTTAGCTTTGAAACATTTGTAACTCTGACACTGCTTAGCAACAACATTTGTTACAGCTTTGCAGCATGGCGCTTAGATCTAAGACTAGAGATCAGTGTCCTTATAAATTGTTCCAAACCATTGTATTCAACCTTTTTGGACTGAATTAGAATTTATGCAATAATGTCAACCAAAAAGGAAAACAGTTTATTGTGATGTCTTGTTGCTTGCTCAATCCCTGAAAATGTCAAACATGTCACAAATCATGTGAAATTTGAGTTTAACTTCACCATCTTACCTATGCGTTTTAAGAAAAATACAAAAACAAAACCAGAAATTGCTGAAAAGACTCAGCAGGTGTGGCAGCATCTGGGGAGAGAAATCAGAGTTAGCATTTCAGGAAACGTTCTGATAAAGGGATGACTGGACCTGTAACGTTAACTCTGATTTCTCTTCATAGATGCTGCCAGACTTGCTGAGGTTTGCCAGCAACTTCTGTTTTTGATTTTGTTTCTGATTTCCAGCATCTGCAGTTCTTTCATTTCTTTTGTCAAGAAAAATACATTTCTATTTTATTTCTCTCCTCAACTTTCACATTAAATAATGATGTTAAAGGTTATATAAACATATCATTCTGCTTGGGACTTGGATTTTAAAATAGAGGTAGATGGATGAGAGTCAATTCTGCATTTTTTTAAAAAAAGCCATGTCAGAAAGTCATTTGGTACAGTGGCCTAAATGCATCAATTTTAAGATATGTTGTGATTTCAGTCATGTAATGGCAGAATCCTGTAGTGTTAATGGATGAAATAATTATAGTGATGGGTTTGCAAATGACAAGAAATCTATTAGCTTTAGCTTTTATGTTCAATTCAAAAGAACCAGACGTTCAGTGCAAATGGGAAGAAAGTTCTCCTTCTGACAGGAGTCAGGTTTTCAGTTTAGATGTCGCTAGCCAAAATGTTTTCCTCTATGGTACCTCCAACCATTGAAAGTTTAGATAGACATCTGCAGATTTGGAGAACTGAAAAGATTTAGGCCATCAGACTCAGAGGGGGATTGTAAAATTGTGTCTGTTGTTGAAGCAAATGAATCTGGGAGGAGCCTAATTAAAGAATTGAGGTAGAAATGAAATTGCTCTGGAATTGAATATCTACGAAAGGATGGTGTTTGAAACTGGTTGAAACATTGTTTCATTATTTGTGTTAAAATATTTCAATCTTTTATTTCTATTTAACTTTGATTTATTTTTTATCTTTTGTGTAGTAAACTTTTGTCCCCAACATCTGCAACCTCATGAATATGAGTCAGTTACTAAACATGATGGCGACAAACCAAAAACAATAAACATGTGATCTATCAAGTGTTATGAACTCGACCAAAGCAGATAGTCTAGACCCCAAATTTTTCTTTCATCTTAAAGGCAAGTGCCAAGTGTTGCATTCCAGATGCAATTCAATTGGTCCCACTACCAGTCTTGAAGCAAAACACAATTTATTCATACACTGTAGTTAAAATATTTTTAAAAACTGGAATAACTTGACTCTATTGGAAAACTTAACAGAATAATAGATTATTTAACTCCTAAACAGTACATATTCCAGTATAGCAACACCTCATAAACACACTTTTGACAAAGGTACTTCTTAGTATAAGAGTAAACATTCAACTCAATTCATATGCCTAAATTATATGATTGTTTGAGACTCAGTCCTGGTGTCATTTGGCAACTAGAAGTAACTACTTTCTATAAGTGGAGGAATGATTGGCTGAACTCCCTTTTGGAAGAAATTATTAAGCCTCAACTCTAATGGCTTCAGTGCATGGAGTAATAGGAGATATCAGTAAACAGAAGTAGAAGGAATTTACTAAATTTAGTAAAATTGATTGTCCCATATGCAACTCTAGCCAAAGGAAGAGAAACCTAGGTTTTATCTGTATCAGAGAGAGGAATTAAAGCTTCAACATCCAGCTTCAAGACCCTAGGAACTGCTACTGAAAACTGAACTAAAAAAAATCTTGGTTCTATGGGAGCTTGATTCCACCCATTCAAGCTGCTTCTATTGTTCCAACTTTAAAGAAGAAACCCAAGGTCTCACAAGCTGTTTATTTTATTGGCTCTGAGAAGCCTGATCAATAACCCTCTCAATCTTTCTTCATGAATAAAAAGAGCAAAAATAAACTATTAAAGCCAAATTATTGTCAGATAAGCTAGGTTTCATTCTGGGATCTGACTTTTTTGTATACTGCCAGCAGCTGAGATGATAACGTTGCTGTGATTTTATTGTGAGCATAAATGGGACAGTATGGAAAGCGATCCATAAATCCATTCCTATGTTTTTTCTTCTTAGTATAAGAGTAAACATTCAACTCAATTCATATGCCTAAATTATATGATTGTTTGAGACTCAGTCCTGGTGTCATTTGGCAACTAGAAGTAACTACTTTCTATAAGTGGAGGAATGATTGACTGAACTCCCTTTTGGAAGAAATTATTAAGCCTCAACTCTAATGGCTTCAGTGCATGGAGTAATAGGGGATATCAGTAAACAGAAGTAGAAGGCATTTATATGGTATTTCTCTTGTCTATTAACTCAAAACATAGACAAAGAACCATCACATAAATATCATAAGTATGAAATGAAATTCTTCATGTTGTTATGGAGGGGTCGCTGCACTATAGGAAGGATGTGAGAAGATTCACCAGCAAGTCCTCGTGAAGGGTCTTACCCAAAACATTGACTTTCATCCTCCTCGGATGCTGCCTAACCTGCTATGCTTTTTCCAACACCACACTTTATCGACTCTGATTCTCCAGCATAAGAACATAAAAACATTAGGATCTGGAGTAGGCCATCTGCCCCTTCGAACCTGCTCCACCATTCTATAAGATCATGGCTGATCTTTTCATGATCTCAGCTCCACTTACCTGCCCTCTCACCATAACCTTTAATTCCTTTATAGTTCAAAATAAAATATTTATCTTAGCTTTAAAAACATTTGCAGAAGTTGCATCAACTACTTCACTGGGCAGAGAATTCCTTAGATTCACAACACTCTAGATGAAGACAGTCCTTCTCAATTCAGTCCCAACTCTGTTCCCCCCAATTTTGAGGCTATGCCCTCTTGTACCAATTTCACCTGCCAGTCAAATCATCTCTCTATCTCTATCTTATCTATTGCCTTCATTATTTTAGATGTTTCTATAAGATCCCCCCTCCCTCCACCCCCATACAGAATGGAAAGAGGCCCTTCAGCCCATTCTTGGAGTCTTGAGACTCTCACTCTCCAGTATCTACAGTCTTCAGTATTCACCAGCAAGTTGCTGGGATTGAAACATTTCAGCTATGAAGAGAGATTATATTGCCTTAAATGATAGATGTGGGAAACATCATAACACTTAAAAAATATGAAGATTAACATTTAGGACGTCATAGCATAGAAGGCAATGGGCCATGTGCTGTGAAACGGGATTAAAGTAGATAAGTTCTTGATGACCTGAATAGACACAATGAACTGAAGGGCCTCTTTCCATGCTGTAATACTCCATTATTTTATGACACCAGAAACAGCAACAGTAATTTCACACTCAACTAATAGCATATCATGCAATCATGCTGACAACCTGCTCACAAACATTTACTGGTGAGACCCTGGAATTAATTGTTGCAAAGAAGAATGCAGGTCTGGCAACATCCGTGGAGAGATAAACTGACTGAATCAACTGTCACATAGTATGGTAAATACAAGCTCGATTAAAATACTTCAAAGAGAATTGGATCCAAACAGGTAGACAAATAAGAACATAAAAACATAAGAACTAGGAGCAGGAGTAGGCCATCTGCCCCTACAAGAGTCTATGCAAAGTTGAGAGGCTGTTGGTGGAACAGGAAACAGAGGGCATTGCAATGGACTGACACCTGTTTTCAATCCTGTATCCTTAAACAAGAACTAGAAGTCCTTTGGACTGATGCAGCTCTGCTATTAGATTTGTTATCCTTGATGTGATTTTGCCTTCAGCAGGGAATTTTACCTGATGCAGTCATGCTTATGTATCTCTCATTGCATAATTCCATGGAGGTGTAAATTGTGGTGTTGAGGAGTCCATCATACATTTTATATGAGAACTTGAATTCCTGAGGACACAATCAATGATACTGTCATGATATCATGAGCACGTCTCTTAAAGGTACACTGACATACTGATCATGCAACATAACTCACCCAAACCATAGATTTGTTGTCAACCACATCCAGCGAATGTGAACTCAAATCCCAGCATGATAGCTTGACAATTTGAATTCAGTTTTTTAAAAACTCTGGGAGGAACAATAACTGGTAATTAGTAAAATCTAGTCAGTTCACTAATGTAGTATAGAAAGAAAACTTGCTGCTTTCTCCCAGTTTGATTGATAAAAAGGGTAAAGATGTCATCGTCTTACCATATGGCTGCTCTCTCATTCGAAAGAGATTACTGGTGATTAACTTGAGGCTCACTATACCTCAGACAAGGGGAAAGTTTAAAAATGAGAATCTTTCATGATAACCTGGCTGATGAGGGAATTAATTCATGCTGTTAATATCACTGCATTACAAACCAACTAATAGTCAACTGAGCTAAACCAGAACAGCTATCACTCGATTGCATTCACTGGTTATTATCTCATTGGCACTTGTGGGATTTTTCTATTCTCAATTTTATACCAACATACCAACTATATTTCAAACATATCTGTTTGGATGTAAATTGCTCAGAGGCAGTGTAACATTGTGAAAGTTGTGATGTAAATGTAAGTTTTTGTTTGTTTGCTTTGGTTAAGTAGAAATCTCTTTGTGTTTTCTTTGGATCTGCCAGCGTTCATGAGAAAGAAAAACATTTGTTTACAGGCTTCTGCTTTTGATGTTAAGCTCAAGGCACATTTTCTGTGAGAAATTTGTGGGATCTTTCATCTGGGATGTGGATAACAGCAAAAGCGATCCAGGATTTGTTGCATGCAAAAGGTAGAAAAATGTTACACGCAGCGCACAGACATCAGTCACTTTAATAAATACCAAGTAAATATACCTCACCAACTTTGCATAGACTCTTGTAGTATAAATCAAAATCAATTCACACCTGCTCAATGCTCCAGTTATTTATTTGTTGTCATCTTGCCTGCATACATCATCATTAAACTAAAATCTGGACCCACTCCAAAAGCTCCTTCGTGAGCAGTATTGTCTGTTCCTCTACGTTAAACTAATTGAAAGCAGATTTGCCAGGTGATGAAGCCCAAGAATTAGGTTATTCACATTTATATCTCTGCTACACATACTTATACAATCAGAGTCATAGAGATGTACAGCACGGAAACAGACATTTCGGTCCAACTCGTCCATGCTGACCAGATATCCAAAACCAATCTATTCCCACCTGCCAGCACCCAGCCCAAATCCCTCCAAACCCTTCCTATTCAGTAACCCATCCAAATGCATTTTAAATGTTGCAATTGTACTAGCCTCCACCACTTCCTCAGGCAGTTCATTCCACACACGCACCACCCTTTGCATGAAAAAGTTACCCCTTAGGTCTCTTTTATATCTTTCCCCTCTCAACCTAAACCTATGCCATCTAGTTCTAGACTCCCCTACCTAAGGGAAAATAACTTGTCTATTTACCCTATCCATGCTCCTCATGATTTTATAAACTTCTATAAGGTCAACCCTCAGCCTCCAACACTCCAGGGAAAACAGCCCCAGCCTATTCAACCTCTCTCTGTAGCTCAAATTCTCCAAACCTGGGCAACATTGTTGTAAATCTTTTCTGAACCCTTTCAAGTTTACAACATCCTTCCGTTATTAAGGAGACCAGAATTGCACACAATATTCCAAAAGTGGCCGAACCAATATCCTGTACAGCCATAACATGACCTCCCAACTCTTGTACTCAATACTCTGACCAATAAAGGAAAGCATACCTTCTTCACTATCCTATCTACCCGCAACTCTACTTTCAAGGAGTTAAGAACATGCACTCTAAGGTCTCTTTGTTCAGCAACACTCCCTGGGACCTTATCATTAAGTGCTTAAGCCCTGTTAAGATTTGCTTTCCCAATATGCATCACCTTGCATTTATCTAAATTAAACTCCATGTGCCACTCCTCAACCCATCTGATCAAAATCCCATTGTAATCTGAGGTAACTTTCTTCGCTGTCCACTACACCTCCAATTTTGCTATCATCTGCAAACTTGTTAACTATACCCCTTATGCTCACATCCAAATCATTTATATAAATTATGAAAAGTAGTGGATCCAGCACCAATTCTTTTTGCAGTCCACTGGTCACAGGCCTCCAGTCTGAAAACAGCCCTCCACCGCCACCCTCTGTCTTCTACTTTTGAGCCAGTTCTGTATCCAAATTGTTAGTTCTCCCTTTATTCTATGAGATCTAACCTTGCTAACCTGTCTCCATGGGGAACTTTGTCAAATGTTTTACTGAAGTCCATATAGATCATGTCTACCACTTTGCCCTCATTAATCCTCTTTGTTACTTCTTCAAAAAACTCAATCAAGTTTGTAAGGCATGATTTTCCACATAAAAAGCCATTGACTATCCCTAATCAGTGCTTGCCTTTCCAAATACATGTACATCCTGTCCCTCAGGATTCCCTCCAACAACTTGCCCATCACGGACATCAGGCTCACTGGTCTATAGTTCTCTGGTTTGTCCTTACCACCTTTCTTAAATAGTGGTACCACGTTAGTCAACCTCCAGCCTTCCGGGACCTCACCTGTGAATATCTCAGTAAGAGGCCCAGCAATCACTTCCCTAGCTTCCCACAGAGTTCTCAGGTACACCTGATCAGGTCCTGGGGATTTGTCCTCTTTTATGTGTTTCAAGACATCCAATACTTCCTCCTCTGTAATACGGACATATTTCAAGATGTCACCATCTATTTTCCCACATTCTATATCTTCCATGTCCTTGTCCACAGTAAATACTGATGCAAAATACTCGTTTACTATCTCCCCATCTCCTGCGACTCCACACAAAGGCTGCCTTGCTGATCTTTGAGCAGCTCTGTTTTCTCCCTAGTTACCCTTTTGTCCTTAATGTATTTGTAAAAACCCTTTGGATTCTCCTTAACTCTATTTGCCAAAGCTATCTCATGCTCCCTTTTTGCCCTCCTGATTTCCCTCTTAAGTACACTCCTACAGACTTTATACTCTTCTAAGGATTCACTTGATCTATCCTGTCTATACCTGACAAATGCTTCCTTCTTTTTCTTAACCAAACCCTCAATATCTTTAGTCATCAGCATTCCCTATACCTACCAGCCTTTCCTTTCACCCTAACAGGAATATATTGTCTCTGGACTCTTGTTGTCTCATTTCTGAAGGCTTCCCATTTTCCAGCCGTCCCTCTACCTGCAAACATCTGCCCCAATCAGCTTTTGAAAGTTCTTGCCTAATACCATCAAAACTGGGCTTTCTCTAATTTCGAATTTCAACTTTTAAATCTAGTCTATCCTTTTGGATCACTCTTTTAAAACTATTAGAATTATGGTTGCTGGCCCCAATGTTTGTTCAGAGCTACAGCATGGAAAGTTTTGATAATTTTATATTTTGGGAAGTGAGTTCTGAAGCTGATGAGACCTGCACTGCAGCCCAGATGGACAAGATTAATGTTTTCTTTGATTGTAGTCGCAACTGTTCTTGCAAATAAGAAGCCAAAATACAGATCATGTGCGACGCACGCTCATAAAACAAAGCTGACCGGGGCTGTTGTAAATTGACACAATATTGACAATTAATGCTAGAATCTGACTGGAAGAGATGTTGCCATGGAGAATGTACCATTTATTTAATGATGACTGATAGGTGAATGCAGGGCTCCATTTAGATCTTAAATCAAGCAGGCTAATTCTGGTCTGTTAAATCATAACCCTGAGCTCTGAAACAGGAAATGACTGCCACCTATTTTGCTGATTTGAAACAGGCACACTGCATATGCATGTTCTTTCTGTCTGCATAGCTTCCAGTAAACACAAGTGAATTACACTGTAAGTCTGACCGACAATCCCAAATTGGCTGTCTTCATAATTTTTCGCAAACTCGAGCTTATCCAGCACGTCATTCAGTTAATAACACCCAATGTTGGAACTATTTTTACAAGGACTGTCTGATTGGATACAATCATTTTTTTTTTGTTGCAAACCACTAAAGGGATATGCTGTTTGATATGTTTCACCAGCTGTTGGGATAAATGGCCTACATATCTGGCATTACATGAGCAAAATAATTATCTGAGAAATGATCATGAGAGAATAGCAGGAAAAGATAGAGGGAATGAACACCGAGAATCCAGCAACAGTCAAAAGTAAATTTTACAAAGATAATAAAAAATAACAATCCAAGGGTTCTGTATCTGAGTGCACGAAGTATGCATAACTAAATTCATTGAAAGTGTATATTAAAGTAAATAAATATGACTTTTTAACCATCATGGTCAACTGATTGCCTGATGACAAGGACTGGGTCCTTGCGAGCTGATGGCATTCATGAAGTCATGATTTGGAGATGACAGTGTTGGACTGAGGTGTACAATGTTAAAAATCACACAACAAGAGGTTTTGTCCAACAGGTTTAATTGGAAGCACTAGCTTTCAGAGCGCTGCTCCTCGACAACCACCGAAAGCTAGTTCTTTCAATTAAACCTATTGGGCTATAACCTGGTGTTGTATGATTTTCAACATTCAAGAAGAACAGTAAGCTTGTAAAGGTGGAGGCATAAATTAAAATTAACATATTTGTAGTGGTCACCCAGATGAGAAATTTATAAACTGTTTCTGAAGTAGTTTCCTAGATCAATCTTTTCTGGAGCTAACAAAACAGTAGGTCATTCCTATTTGGTATTGTGCAATGTTGCAAGATTAATTCATGATCTCAGAGATAGACACAATTAGGTCGCAGTGTCCACAAATATGTTTGAATTTTACATCCAATTTCAAAGGAAGAAAATTGGGAACAAAGGCGAGCATTTGAACATTAAATAAGGGCAACTATGTGGAGTGAAGGTTGAGCTAGCAGAAGGAAACTGGGATACAAAGAGGTGATAAATATATAAAGAAGCAGTGGAAGACACTTACGGGATATTTCAGAATGCTCAGAATAAACATATCCTTACTGGAAAGAAAAATTCTTCAGGGGAAGATCCACCATGTATGGTTAATTTTAAAAAACTTAAACAAAGTATCAAATATAAGAAAAAAGCCTGCAATTGTGCAAAGATGAGGAGCCGGTCAGATGATTGGACAGAGTACAAAGAAAGGCAGCGAGGGATAAAATGATTAATGAGGAAAAAAGAAATTAATGTGAGTAAGCTAGCTCAAAGTATAAAAACAATGTTTCTTTAGGTTTTAGAAAGATAAAGTTTTAGTATGTGGGTTGATCCTCTTGACAGTGAGAATTGGCAGCAAATAACAATAATAAGCAAATTACGGATGAAAAGAACAAATATTTTGCTTTTGCGTCCATTACAGAGGATAAAAGTATTGGCTGAAAATTAGGATGTGGAAAGAAGAACTTGGTGTAATTCTGACCACATAACAAATAGTGCTACGCAGTGTGCTGGAGCAGTGGACAAACAAGTCCCTGGCTCCAGATGACTTCATCCTGGAGTCTTAAAAGAGCTGGCGACGATTCATGAGTTAGAAGATGCACATGTGCTCATTTTCCAAAATTCTCTGGATTCTGGAAAGCTTCCATCAGAGATAATACATGCAAGGTATTCAAGAAGGGAGAGAGGGAGAAGATAGGAAACTACTATTTTAGTGTTTGGTTGTCTATGCTGTGAAAGTCTTTTACTGTTCTAAGAAGAGCTCAGAAATTCAATTTGAACACAGAGGTAAGTTTGGTGAGATAATTACTGAAGTGTTTATTAAGTGAAGCTTCCAGGTCCTACTGAGACAGATGGTCAGAAATCACAAGCAAATTGAGTAGAGGAGAAGAAAATGTCCATACCATCAGAAAGTCAATTTAGCTTGTGGAAGTTCTCAATCTATCAGGGTCAGCATCGCTAAAGAGATGGCTAAGGAGATAGATGTGTTGACCATAATTATCCAAAATTCCTTCAATTCAGGACAGGTTCCATCAGACAGGAAAGTTGCAAATATTTCTCCTCTATTTAAAAAGGGAGGAAGATAGACAACAGCAAACTATAGGGCAGTTAGCTTGATGTCTCTTATGGGAAAGGTATTAGAAATGATCGTTAAAGAGATTATAGATCTGCACTAAGAAATAAAGTAATTAGGAACAGTCAGCCTGATCTTGTCAAAGGGAAATCATCTTTAATCAATTTTTAACCTATTGGAATATGATGAAAGTGTAACATGCATTATGGATAAAGTGGAGTCTGTAGAGGTACTGGACCTGAATTTTGAGGAGGCATTTTACAAGGTGTTACATAAAGGTTAGCATCAGCGTCATAGAGCATTTATAACATGGAAAGAGGCCATTCAGCCCACCATGTTCATTCCACTCATCAAGCTTCCATCAACTCTAATCTCATTTTAGAGCACTTGGTCTGTGTCATCATGTTTCAAGTGCTCAACTAAATAATTCTTAGATGACTTGAGGGTTTATGGCTCTACCACTCTTTCAGGCAGTGAGTGATATTCACAACCCACTAATGCATTTCTTTTCCCTCGAACCTCGATCTGATGGCACTCATGTAGCAAGTAACATATACTGATATAATATATCAGCATGGTAGTCAAAAAAAATGATTGTGCATAATAGGTCTTTTTTGATTAGCAAAATGTGCCAATTCCTGTCTCGATCTCCTCAGATTCCGTCTAATCTCTCCTTATAACTAAATTTTTTTAGTGTAGACAACATTCAGGTAAATCTCTTCTGCACCCTTTCCAATGCAATCACATCTCTCCAATAATGTGGATTCCAGAACTGCACATAATCCTCTCGCTGTAGCCTAATCAACATGTTATACAATTCTAATATAACCTCACTGCTCTTCAACTCTGCGTATTGGATAATAATAATATATCCCATGTGCCTACTCAACCACAAGACCGTAAAACGAGGAACAGGAATCAGTCATTCAGTCCCTGGAGCCTGATCACTCTTCAATAGGATCATCGCTGATCCGAAATTCCTCATGTTCATTTTCCTGCTGTTTCTTTGTAACCCTTAATTCCCCAACTGATCAGGAATCTATCAATCTTGGCCTTAAATGTAGACAAAGACTCTGTTGCCACAATTCCCTCTAACAAAAGTACTCTTAAACCTCTGAGAGAAGTAAATCTTCCTTATCTCTATCTTAAATAGGCATCCCTTTATTCTGAGACGTTACCCTCTGGTTCTAGACTTGCTCACGAGGGGATATATCCTCTCAGCATATAACCTGGCAAGCCCCTGTGAGAATTTGAAAGTTTCAGTGAGATAACCTTTTATTCTTTGAAATTCCAATGAGTAGACTCCCAACCTGTTTAACATTTCTCATGAAGCAACCCCTACATACCAGGGATCATCCCAGTGTACTTCTCAAAACTACCTCCAATGAAACAGTGTACTTCTCAAAACTACCTCCAATGAAATAATATATTTTCTTAGACTGGGGTACCAAGGTCACTCACAGTACTCCAAAGCAGTCTCACCAGCACCTTGTACAGTCGATGTAAGTTTCCCACTCTTATATTCCAATTGCCTTGAAATAAAGGCCAACAATCCTGATTATCACAGCTGTACTGAGGAAGAGCACCTTGAAGGGTGTATCTAATGAAGTCATATCTGTAGAGCTCAGGAATGGAAAAGGTGCAATCATTATAATGAGATTGTACTATAGATCTCCCATTAGCCAGCAGGTGATAGAGGAACAGACATGTTTATGAGATTATGGAATAACGTAAAAACCATAGGGTTATTGTGATGGGTGATTTTAAATTACCCTATATTGGATGGGACTCACTCAGTGCCAGGGGCTTGGATTGTGAGGGGGTGGTGCTGTTACGTGTCCAGAATCGGCTTTTGAAGCAGTATATAAAGAGCTCAACGCTGAGAAGGGCCATACTAGACCTAGTATTGGGGAAATAAGCCCAGCCATGTGACCAAAATTTCAATGGAGTAGCATTTAGGGAACAGTGACCACAATTCTATAACTTATGGATAAGGGTAAGAGTAGCCCTTGGCTGAGTGTACTAAACTGGGGGAAGAATAACTACCACCAGATTTAAAAATCAAACAACACCAGGCTATAGTCCAACAGGTTTTATTTGGAAGCACTAGCTTTCGGAGTGCTGCTTACAACCACCTGATGAAAGAGCAGAGCTCCGAATGCTAGTGCTTCCAAATAAGCCTGTTGGACTATAACCTGGTGTTGTGTGATTTTTAACATTGTACACCCCAGTTCAACACTGGCACCTCCAAATTATGACCACCAGATTAGGCAGGAATGGGGAATAGAGACTGTAGGTGACTGTTTGAGGGTAAATCCACAAAGGTCAATTGATGAGAGTTCAGAATTGGTGTGTTCCTGTGAAAATGAATGATAAGGATGGCAAGATTCAGGAACCTTGGATGACAAGAGGTATTAAGAACTTTGTCAAAACGTAAAGGGAAATAGCAGAAATAATGAATTAGGTGGGTTAAAAAGGGTCAGAAAATGTCCTTGTCAAATAGGATTAAGGAAAATTCTAAGGTAGGGAAAGGGTAGGTTCACTCAAAGACAAAGGAGGGAATTTTTCTATGGAGCTGGAGGAAGTGGTTGAGGTCCTTAACAAAGGAGCAGGACATGGTGGATGATGAGACGCAGGTGGGGTATGTTGATATTCTAGGGCATGTTAATACGAAAATAAAAGGTGTTGGGTGTCTTGAAAAGCATTAATGTAGGTAAGTCCCCAGGACCTGATGGGAAGTACCCAGAATGCTGAAGGAGGCAGGTGAGAACATTTCTGGAGCTTTGATCGAAATCTTTATATCCTCTTTAGTCACAGGTCACAGTGGAGGGGTATGCAGGTGGTCTGATTAGTAAGTTTGCCAATGACAAAAAAATGACTGGGAGAGTGGGGGGCTGTGGGTTATGAAAAGGATTGCTACAGAATATAGCAGGAAATGGATATGCTGGAGATTTGGGCAGAGAAATGGCAGATGGAGTTTAATTAGGACAAGGATGAGGTGATCCATTTTGGAAGATCCAATTAGGAAGAAGCATATAGACAGAAATGACAAAAACCTCAGTAGCATCAACATTCAGAGACATTTAGGGTCCATAGGTCCATAGTTCACTGAAAGTGCCAACTGTTTGTAACCCTCTTGCAACTTGCCTTTCCACCTACTTTCGTATCTTCTGAAAATTCCGGTACAGTACATTCGCTTCCTTCCTCCAAGTCTTTATATATAGTGTAAACAGTTGCAGTCCCACCACTAAAATCTGTGAACCCCAATGGTTACAGATTGCCAACCTGAAAAGGAACCCCTTATCCCCACACATTGTTTCCTGCCCATTAGCCAATTCTCTATTCACACCAATATATTACCTATAACACTGGGGGGGGGGGGTCTTATGGCTTAAACTTTTGTGAGGTACCTTATCCAACACCTTCTGGAAGTTCAAACACAACACATCTTTTGGTTCCCCTTTTATTCACTTATCCCACTACTTTCCGGGACTGATGTACATGCACATAAGAGTCCGTCTGATCCTTTTTTCCTTCCCAACATCCTATTATTCATCACATTGAAATTGTGACCCTTGTCTTGTTTGTTCTTCCCAAGTGCATCACCTCACACTTACCTGGTTTGAATTCAATTTGCCATTGATCAACATATCCAATAAGCCCATCTATATCCACCTGTACTCTCAGGCAAGGCAATCTTCCTGACTATTTATCATGCTATCAGTTTTCATATTATCTATGGACTTGCTAATCAACCCTCCTACATTGAAGTCTAAATTGTTTTATTTACCACAAATAACAAGGGCCCCAACACAGATCTTTGTGGAACATCACCGGTAATAGACTTCCAGCCCCACAAACACCTCTTGAACATTACCCTCTCCTTCCACCACCAGCTAATTCTGAGCCACATTTCCTTAGTTCCCATGAGTTATTTCCTTCACTATAACTGTCCTGTTCTGAGTCTTATACATAGTAGGATATTGTTTGATCTAACATTACTTATACTTTTTGAGGGTATTATAAGAAATAAAATTCTAAATTGTTTCACAGAAGCAATATTGAAAATAGAGCACTGAGGCAAATTGAGAGGTTTGACCAAGTTAAATATAATCATAGAACTTTACAGCACAGAAGGAGGCCATTCAACTCATCATGTCTGCTCCAGCTCCCAAAAGAGCTATCCAAACAACCTATGTCTGTAGCCCTCTAAATTCATCACTTTAAAATATATTTCCAACTCTCTTTTGAAACCTCCTATGGAAGCCATCTCCATCACTCTCCTAGGCAGCACATGCCAAATTCCCAACTACTCTCTGAGTAAAGAAGTTTCTTCTCATCTGACTCCTAGCTCTCTTGCTGAAAATTTGAAATTGTGACCCTTATCCACTGACATACCAACTGATGGAAACAGCATATCCTTCTTTACCCTGTCAAAATTGTTCAGAATTTTGAACACTTCAGTAAGGTCACTTCTTAATTCTTAAGGTGAATAAACCTTATCTCTCAAATCTTTCCTTGTATCTAAAATCCCTCAGTCTTGGTATCATTCTAATAAACCTCCTTTGAAATCTCTCCAGGGCTTTAACATCCTTCCTTAAATAAGGTGCCCAGAACTGAACACAATACTCCAAAAGTGGTCTAACCAATTACTTGTACAGGCCTAGCATTACTTTATTGCTTTTATACTCTAAGTCTCTATTTATGAACCCAAAAGTTCTGTAAGCCAATGATTAAATTCGCTGAGCTACCTTGAATCCCGATGTCCCTCTGTTCCCGTACTCCCATTAAATCTGTACCACTGAGCTTGTATTGTCTCTGCATGAATCTTCTATCAAAAAGCTTTATTTCCTATTTCTCTGCATTGAAATTCATCTGCTATGTATCTGCCATTTGGCCAACTTGTCAACGTCCATCTGAAGTCACTCAGCATCATCCTCACAATTCACTGTTCTCTCTATCTTAGTATCATCTGCAAATTTAGAGATTTTACCCTCAACAGCCATCTCCAAATTGTTTATGTAAATCAAGAAAAAGCAAGAGTCCCTACACTGATCCATGGGAAACACCACTTTTAACTAATTTCCAATCTGAGAAATACTCATCTATACCTACACTCTGCTTCCTCTCTTTTAAGCAACTTTTACTCCATGCTGCCAAGAATCTATCAATCCCAAATATTTCTAATCTGCTAAACAACCTGCTAAACAGTGTATCAAATGCTTTCTGAAAATCTAAATATACAACATCCACAGCACTATGTACATCCATTGCATGTGTCACCTCATCAAAGGACTCAATTAAGTTTGTCAGATATAACCTGCAGGAGAAAGTGAGGACTACAGATGCTGAAGATCAGGGTCAAAAAATCTGGTACTGGAAAAGCACTGCAGGTAAGGCAACATCTGAGGAGCAAGAGAAAGTGGCTGGGGAAGGGGTGGATTTGGGATGAGATGGGGGGGGGCAGAGGAGATAAGGAAACTGGTGAAGTCGACATTGATGCCCGTATGGTTGGAGGGTGACAAGGCGGAAGATGATGCGTTCTTCCTCCAGTCGTTGGGTGGCTTGGATTTGGTGATGGAGGAGGTCCAGAACGTGCATTTCCTTGGCTGAGTGGGAGGGGGAGTTGATGTGGTTGACCACAGGGCAGTGGAGTTGTTTAGTGCATGTGTCCCAGAGATGTTCCCTGAAACGTTGCGTGTGTTGGCATCCTGTCTCCCCAGTGTAGAGGAGCATCGAGAGCAACAGACACGGTACATGTGGTGTTTGGATGTCCAGGAAATTCTCTGCCAGATGTGAAAAGATTTTCCAGGAAAATCTCTGCAGATATGACCTGCCTTTAACAATGCCATGTTGCCTACTTTGTATTAACTCTTAGTGTCTTGTTACCTTATCCATATTATGGCCTCCATGAGTTTTCCCACTACTGGTGTCAAGCTGACAGGTTTGTTGTTCTTAGTTTATCCTTTGTCCACTTGTTAAACAACAGTGTCGCATTTGCAATCATCTGGTCCCCTGGGATTAATCCTGTGTTCAAAAAGTCCTGGAAAATTTCTGGCAATGGCTCTGCAATTTGCTCCTTTAACTCTCTCAGCAATCTAGTATGCATCCCATCTGGCAAATCTTGCCTAATAAAGCCAATTAGAAAACAAAGAATGTATTCCGAGTGGGTTGGTTTTCTATGGGAGGTAATCAATATGAAGTCATTTATAAACACACCAGCAATGTAACAGAGTTGAAGTGCCATTGAGACTTTAACATTTAGCCCTCAGTTCATGAGTGATTTTAGTTTATCTCGCAGCTTATTGATTTAGCAGAATCACTGTTGGTTAAACTGTTTGATGAGAACATGCGTCTGGCCTATCTTATTCCTAAGAGGTTTAAGCTACTTATCAGCCTGTCGTTTGTAAGAACCAGAAATACTCACAACTTTAAGTTCATTTTGACATGAAATAATTCACCTCAGCTTGGAACTGTAATGCCACTCCAGTATTAAAATTTAGCGAATTTCCATCTTGTTTTCTATTAGAACTTGGAATCCCTACAGTGTGGAAACAGGCCATTCAGTCCATTAAGTCCACAACTACCCTCCAAACAGCATCCTACCCAAACCCATTCCCCCTTACCTATCCCCATAACCATGCATTTCCCATGACTAATCCACCTAGACTGCACATCCCTGGACACTATGGATCATTTAGCATGGCCAATCTATCTAATGTGTACATGTTTGGACTGGGGGAGGAAACTGGAGCGCCCGAAGGAAACCCATGCAGAAATAGATATAACATGGAAACTCCACACAGTCAATCACCTGAGTTAGAATCGAACCCGTGTCCCTGGCAATGTAAGGCAGCAGTGCTAATCACTGAGCCATTCACATTCTTGGCAATATTTACTTTTTGGGGTTTAGTAATTTTGTAAGTACTGATGCAATAAAACAATAATTTCAAAAGTAGCTTTCAACTTAACAAAGAAAGTATAAAAGATATTTATGTATGAGTCTTGCCTTGTTCTGGGGACATATCAAAGCATCTCACTCCTCAAAATATTTAAGTGCCATGTAATGCATAGCTAAGTCATAATTCCGTACAAATAGCAAGTTAATTTGCATCCTCCATAAACTTAAATTCATCTCACATTCTGCCTGCATTCAGAATCAAATCAATTCAGAATCAATGCCTATGTTCACAAACATTAGTTTTCTGCACAACTCTTCCCTGATTCTGAATTCTCATCCTCATGCACAGATTCCTCCATGACCTTTTTTTTCCACCCATGATCTTGTCTGTCTCTATTTCTATAACTTTCTCCTTAACTTATTGTGAACTTTGCATTCCTCCAATTTTGGCCATTTGTGCAATCCCAACATTCTCTGCTTTACTACTGGTGGTGGTACGCTCAGTTGTCTATTCTCTAAACTCTGGAATTCTCTTCCAAAACCTGTCTGCTTCTCTTCTCTCATTCCTCCCTCAAAGGCTAAGTAAAGCCTACCTATTTGAACATGTTTGATCTTGTGTCGTAACCATTTCGCACAATGTCAATTTGAGTGATGCCCAAACCTTGAAGCATCTTTATCATAATAAAGTTAAGTTTTGTCAGGAGCTATCTGGTATTTTATTTTAAAAATATCAAAGAAATATTTCAATTCAAAATAGTGCAAATCAAATACTATAGAGAAACAAATTTCAAATTTCATCCTTTTGAATGTATGATTCTGAGATGATTTCTCAGAAAGGGAATGATGGTGGCCATGGAGATTACTTAGTCTCTCTTTATGTAAGGCAGGACATTCTATCCAAAACACAAGAGATTAGAAAATTTTATTGTCAGATTTTTGTACTAGTCTACTATTATGTCTTATCTGGGCATTATATTTATTGCATTCTCTGCAGTAATGTTAGATTCAACAAAAGGAGTGCTTTGCCAGGGAGTCACGCAAAATGCATTAGAGTGCATCACTGTTTTATATTTCTAGATTGTCCTTGATAACCTCTGGCCAATTGCAAAACTTGAGAGCTAATGCTCTAATGTCTATTTTGTGTCTCCCCAAGATTAATGACACATCCAAAGTGGGAGCAGTCAGAAAAAATTACATGTTAAGTCAATATAAAAGTAAACTATTGTAGATCCTGGAAATCTGAAATAAAAATTTAAAAAAAGAAATGCTGGGAAGAACTCAGTAGGTTCGGCACAATCTATGGATGGAAATAGTTAACATTTTAGGGCAATAAACTTTTGTCAGGACTGAACAAAGATGGAAATGTAAGAATTTGTAAAGCAATAAGCAGTTTATGGGCGAGGTGGGGCGATAATTTTGTCAACAGGAATTATAGAAGGGAAGGTCCGTAACAATGATGAAAGTGTACAGCGATAAACTGACAAAAGGTTTCATGATGCAAATCCATTAGATAGAGACTAATGTTACGACCAAATGAGGCATGAAAGGATACATAGCAGACAACTAAGTGCAACTTGATTGGATAATGAAAGTAACAATCCAGCAAACAACCACAGCCTCCATTTTGTCCTGTGTGTGTGTTTTTTATTAATTACCTAAAATTGTTAAACTGAATATTGGGTTCAGAAGGCTGTAGATTGTCAAGAAAAATAAGATGAGCTGCTGCTCTTCAAGATTGTGTTGATCCTCATTAGAACACTGCAACAGACAGAAAGGTCAGCATGAGGGCAAGTTTGAGAAATAAAATGACAAGCTGACGGAAAGCTCGGGGTAATGACTAGATTAGATTACTTACAGTGTGGAAACAGGCCCTTCGGCCCAACAAGTCCACACCGACCTGCCGAAGCGCACCCACCCAGACCCATTCCCCTACATTTACCCTTGCACCTAACACTACGGGCAATTTAGCATGGCCAATTCACCTAACCTGCACATTTTTGGACTATGGGACGAAACCGGAGCACCCGGAGGAAACCCACGCAGACACGGGGAGAATGTGCAAACTCCACACAGTCAGTCGCCTGAGGCGGGAATTGAATCCGGGTCTCTGGCGCTGTGAGGCAGCAGTGCTAACCACTGTGCCACCGTGCCACCCACCGTGCCACCCACCATATACAGACTACCTGTATATGGTGCTGGCTGAACAGCAGGCACCCTGTCCCCAGTGTCACAGACCACAGCATGAACAATCAATTGAAAGGAGCCTAAGTTACTTCTTTCCATAGATCCACGAATCCTCGTTTTTCGCCTTTATTTGTGAAACCAATGTTCTGAGCTTTAACAGTGCTGAGGGCAAAATAACTCATGATTTTGACTGAAAAGAAAACTTGCTGTGCTAACTGTTTAAGGGACAAAGGCCTTGGTTCATTTACACTTATTGGATGAAATGACTGGTCCATTAAGTTCTTGGAACATGTTACAATTTATGCCAATGACAGTAGTTCCTGTAATATTTGCTCCCTGAAGCTTACTAGGCTACATCTGTTGAGAAGATTTCTAAATTATACTCATCAGAAAGGGTTGTAAAGGGTCATATTCCTTAGTTAATGACATGCAGAGAGAATTGACTGATTAATGCCTTTATTTAAGGTACACTACTTATTTATATACTATTTCACAAATGCATGGATTAATCAGTTGGTATTAGGGGATGTAAGCAATAAATTTCAGAGTTTACTTTGTTTGGCTGAATATCGTTGTTAACTGAAGAATGCCATATTGTTTCTTAGTTTGTTATATTTTCCCTTCATATATTTTCAACCTTGATGTAATTGGCCTAAGGCATGAGTCTCCCAAAAATGACTGAAATACGCTAATCACCAATATCCCTTGCAGCATCTCTCAACCTCTACCATCTAGAAAGACAAGTTGCTTGGGAATACTGATGCAAACATGTTCATATAGACATTCCAAATTTGGATTTGCAACTTCCATTCCTTCATTACTTGCCTGAATAGACTCAGCTGAGGCTGAGATCTCACAGTCCAGCTTGCACTTTACCTCAACTGCTCAAAGATGAAGATGGACTGGGTGTCGATTCGAAAACTAGTGAGAAAAATTAAATTGAAAGGTGTAGAAGGTAATATAACGGCATGCAATGCTTTGGTAAGGAAAGTTATAGCCGCGTTTGGTGTGCCAACGCCAATCTCCATGCATGAAACTTTGGAGAGGGTGTGCATGTGTCTAAATTAAAGGGAACATAACTGGCATAGATTAATGATTTGCTAACAGAAAGCAAAAAATATAAATAAATTGGTCATTCTTGCATAGGTACACTTGAATAGTGAGGTACTGCAAGGATCAGACCTCAGCTGTTCACTATAGATATATGATTTGGAGATGAAAATCAAAAATAATATTTCCAAGTTTGCAGGTGATCTAAAACAAAATGGGAATGTATGTTGTAGGGAAAATGTAGAATGGTCTCATAAGGAAGTGGGCCATCTTAGTGATTGGGCAAATCATAGATTCTTAAAAGAGGCGACTAAAGAGCTAATAAATCCTTGGTGTTAATTTTCCATAATTCCATCAATATTGAAAAAGTATCATCAGGTTGTAAAGTTGAATATTACTCCTCTACTCAAGAAGCAGGAGAGGAGGCATAATTAGTAAGTTTGCAGAAGACATCAAAATTGGTGGTAGGTTGAACTGTAAAGAAGACTATCTAAGATTACAGAGAGATCTTGATTAATTGGCTGAAGAGTAGCAGATGGACTTTAATTTGGATAAATGTGAGGTATTGCCTTCTAGCAATATAAACAAGGGCAGAACTTAAACAATTAATGGTAAGGACCTGGATAGTTGTGTTGAACAGAGAGACCTGGAGTTTAGGTACATAATTCTTTGAAATTTACATCACAGGTAGACAGGGTGGTTAAGAAGGCATTTGGCATGCTTGTTTTCATTGCTCAGGGCTTTGAGTAGAGGAGTTTGGACATCTTGCTAAGGTTGTGCAGGACGTTGGCGATGCTACTTCTGGAGGACTGTGTGCAGTTCTGGTTGTCCTGTTATGGGAAGAATATTAGTAAACTGAGGAGGGTTCAGAAAATATTTACCAGGACATTGCTGGGAATGGCAAGTTTGAGGTATAAAAATAAATTGGAAAGACTGGGACATTTTTCACTGGAGTGTAGGAAATCACAAGGGGCATAGATAAGTTGAATGACAAGGATCTTTTCACTGGGATAGTGAAGCTTAAAACTAGGAGGCATAGTTTTAGGATGAGAAGGGAAAGATTGAAAAAGGAATTGAGGAACAGATTTTTTATAGAGAAGGTTCATCCATTAAATGAGCTGCCAGAGAAAGTAGTAGATGCAGGTATAGTCACAATGTTTAAAAGACATTTGGATAAGTTCATGAATAGGAAAGGTTTGGAAGGATCCAACCAAGCGCAGGCAAGTGGGATGAGTTTAGTTTGGAAATATGGCCAGCATGGACTGATTGGGTCGAAGGGTCTGTTTCCATGAGTCTATGACTCTTTGACCTGATGAGACTATAGCAAACAGAAACAGAAATTGCTAAAGAAACTCTGTGGCAATAAAAAATGCAGAGTTAACATTGAGTCCCTTCTGGATAAGGATCACAGGATGCAAAATGCTGCCAGATCTGCTGAGTTTCTCCATTAATTTCTACCTTTATTTGTTTCAGATTTTTAGCATCTGCAATTCTTCATTTTATTTTCCAGGAAACCCCAGGCCAGTTAACTTGTCAGCCATAGGGAAGATATTGAAATCGCTCACTGGGAAATTATAGCTATATACTTAGAAAAATCTCAAGGTAATCAGGAAGAAGCAAATGGTCTTATCAAATGGAGATTATGTTAAATCATTTTATTGAGATTTTCTGGAGAAGTAACATTTATTGTTGATAAAGGCATCTAATGTAGAATCATAGTCATAGAGTCATAGAATCCTACAATACGGAAACACACCCTTTGGCTCAAACTGGTCCATGCTGACCAAAATGCCCATCAACGCTAACCCCATTTCCCTGCACTTGGCCCATATCCTTCTAAACCTTTCCTATCCATATATTTGTCCAAATGCCTTTTAAATGTTGTTAATGTACCTGCCTCAACTATTTCCACTGGCAATTCATTCCACATGCATGTCACTCTCTGTGTGAAAAGGTTGCCCGTCAAGTTCCCTTTTATTCTTTCCCCCTAACCTTAAACTGATGCCCTCTAGTTCTCAATTCCCCAGCATGGGGAAAAAGACTAAATGCATTCACCTTATCCATGCCTCTCATGATCTTATACACTTCTATAAGATCCTCCCTCAGTCTCCCATGCTCAAAAGAAAAATGTCCTAGCTTGTCCAGCCTCTCCCGATAACTCAGACCCTTGAGAACTGGCAACATGCTTGTAAATTTCTTTCCAGTTTAATAACTTTCTTCCTATAGCAAGGTGACAAAAACTAAATACAATACCCGAAGTACAGCCTCACCAGCGTCTTATACAACCACACCATAATTTCCCAACTTCCATCCTCAGTGGCCTAACTGATGAAAGCCATTGTGCCAAAGGCCTTATTCATTGCCATGTCTACCTGTGACTCCACTTGAAGACAATTTTGTACCTGAACTCCAAGGTACCTTTATTTCACTACACTCCTTAAGGCTTTACCATCCACTGTATTTGGACTTCCCAGGAAGTATTTGTGAAGAACAAGAAAACAAGGAACAGTACAGCAAATAAACAGGCCTTTTGGTCCACAAGGCTGCACCAACACATGATACCTTTCTAAACGATAAACCTTTTGCTTCTATGCTGCTTCAATCCCTCTATTCTCTGCCTATTCATTTACCTTCCGAGATGCCTCTTAAAATTTGTTATTGAATTTGCCTCCACCACCTCCTCTGGTAGTGCATTCTAGGCACTTACCACACTCTGTGTTAAAAAAACTTACCTCTCACCTCTCCTTAATTTACCTCCAATTATGTTAAACTTATGTCCTTTAGTAATTTTTCCACCCTGGGAAAAAAGACTCCAAAGATACATTCCATCCATGCCTCTCATAATTTTGGAAACTATTGTCCATTCACCCCTTATACTTCAAGTTCAACTGAAAACAAACCAAGTTTGTCCAATCTCTCCTCATAGCTAACACCATACAAACCAGGCAACATTCTGGTAAACCGTGTCTATACCATTTCCAAAGCCTCCACGTCATTCTGGTAATGTGGTAACCAGAACTGTACACAATAAAGTTGCCAAACAAAGGATATTATAGAAAATACAAGTTTATAACCCAGAAATAGCATGTTAGCATAGATAAAAGATTGACTGGCTGGCAAAAACAGACAGTATGCATAATTAATCTTTGGCAGGCAAGGTGTGACAAGTGGCTTTCCACTGGGTCTCTGGTGAAGTCTCAACATTTAAAATGTATATCAATGACTCAGACTAAGGGAATGGACAACAACGTGGACAACAAAGGGAGGTAGGAAAATATCTTGTTTTGATTATGTGGTTAAAAAAAACTGGTAGATGGAGTAAAATATAGTAAAAAATGAAATTGTTCACTTCAGGTAGAGTGAAGGAGAATGACTGAAAGTTAGCATTCAGGGCAATATGTAATCAAGAAAGCTAATAGGTTGTTATCCTTTGTTAAAAGAAGAATTATATATAAAAGTAAGGCTGTCATGCCAGTTAAACAGGGCATTAATGCAATCATATCTTGGAAACTCTGCATAGTTTAGTCTCCTTATTTAAGGGACGATGTAAATGGGTTGCAGTTCATGGAAAGTTCCTTAGATTTATACCTGGAATGAGTGAGTTTACTTATGAAAGTAGATTGGGCAATCTGGACTCTTACTTCTCCAGTGTTTAGAGGTGTAAAAGGTTACTTGATTGGCTTTTAAGATCTTGAAGGTAGGGTGTGGTAGATGAGATGGATGTGGAAAAGATGTTTCCTCACGGGAGTCATTCCAAAACTAGGGGGCACTATTTTAACATTAAGGGATTATCGTCTTAAAACTGTGATGAACATTTTTTGTGCAACTATTGAACTCTTTGAGCTCAGATCATTGAATATTTTCAAGGTGGAAATAGATATATTCTTGTAAGGTAACATAATCAAAGGCTATTGAGGATAAACAGGAATGTGAATTTGAAATGTAAACACAATCAGATCAGCCATGATCTTATTGCACAAAAGAATAGTTGAATGTTCTACTTCTGTTCCTTTGTCCTATGTTTGTAAGTTTATATTGTGACAAAATGTGCCTTTAAGAGGGAATTTTTCTCTCCTGTTTCTCTGGAGAAAGGTGTTGTAAACCTGATGGTGAGTTGTCAGCTCCATTGGAAATTGAGAAAGTAGCTTTTTTTAAAAAACATTCGTCAAAAGAAGCTAGTGGGTGGAGTCAGGCTTACACAGACCCAGGATTTTAGTTTTTGCTTTCAGTTGTTGAAATTGTGGTTTTTGGAGTTGAAGCTGCTAGATTTAGCTCTCTCTCTCTGCTGCTGCAAAAAGCTCAAGGTCTCTCTCTGCTACTAGATTCATTTGGCGAATGTTCCTTTCTCCTGGACTGGATGAAGAAGTAGGTGAGGGAATTTTTTTGTTGACTTCGCCTTAGCCAAATGTGTGTCTGTGGGATGTTGCTATATTGCAACAGTTGGTAAGTAGTAGTTAAAACGTAGGCTATTTTGTTAAATATTTCTATATATTTAAATATATTCCAATTCTTTTGTTTTGTTTGTATTTTAATTACATTTGTCAGAGGGAAATGGGTCTGGGTGGGTTACTCTTCCGAGGGTTAGTGTGGACTGGTTGGGCCGAAGGGCCTGTTTCCACACAGTAAGGAATCTAATCTAAAAGTTAGTGTGTTAGCTGGTTTATGTGCAATAGGGAAAGAAGGTAACAGTGAGACTGATGAACATGCAGAAAGTGGCTGAAAGAAATTGCTTGCAAAAACATATTAATTCAGCAAAAAAAAGTTAAAGTGAATATAAGAGTGATGATTCCCTGAAATTGAGCGATTGAGAAAGGTGTTGCTTGGAAAAAATGGTTCAAACTTCCTTTTTGCTGTTTATGTTAAAGCATTTCCAAATTTTAATACACTTACCATTTTTTTTAAATTGCAATAAACTTATAACACTTTGTAAAAGTACATTGACAGCCTCATGTGAATATCTTCAGTGACTAACTACCACAATAACTAAATGGCAGAAATTTTAAAAAATTATGATCTATCAAGCTAGGTTTCACTCTGGAACCTGACTCTTCCCATATTGCTATCATCTGCGATCATAACAGAAGGGAAAGTGGAGGCATTGAATCACACCCTTGACAAGGTTAGGATGTGTGAAGCAGACTGTGAGAGTAAGATGGAAGAAGCTGCCAGGACTTGTAAACGTGGATTTGAGATGAAGAAGGAGTAAACCAAAAATAATTCAGATTCTGCAGCATGAAATATCATTTTAATAAATTGCCATATGACAGAACATGATGAACTTGACAGACAAGCACGTGAGGTTAGTTGTAGGCAGGGAGCTCAGTAGGAATCAATGAATGCAGCAATATTCTCTTAAACAAATCTATTCTGAAATCAGATGCTGAACTTTAGCCAATCAGTAAGAAAGCAGCTGCAAATAGCAGATAGCAGAGAAGGATTTAGGAATAAATAGACAGTGAAATTAAACAGCCAAGGTCAAAGAGATAGGTTAAATAAAAAATGTTGAAGGAACTTTTAATTGTACAGAAGTCTTTCCATAGAAAACAGTGATTCCTTAATTTGTTGCTACCATGTTTGCAAAAATTAAAAATTATCCACGGTAACAACTTTGACCTAATTCCCTCTTGTTACAAACAAAAGATGAGAAAAGTCTGGTTCATGTCACCAAAGAATGAGGTGACATCCTACCCTCTGCTGGAGAGGACTCAGTGGTGATTTTGAGCTCCCAGTTTATTAAAGAAAGACAGTAGGCTTTTATCTAGAAATGTAAAAATGCTTTGGCCACAAAGCAGTGAACTTACACTCTGAGAATATGAAGTACTTCAACTCCAAGTTGTGCTGATATTTCATACAGACTACGGTATTTCCAATCAATCTTATTCTGTGTTCTCACAAAAAGTGTTAGAAGCGCTGAGGAGCAGCCCCAGTGACACAACTTTAGTATCCACTTGAGGGCAACTGTCATTCTCAACTCGGACGCCAGCAGACTCATTCTTCCATCACCCATACATCCAGAGCTGCACACGAACTGCTCTCCTAGTACAATGCTGCAATCTATAGTCATGCACTCTCGAAGTGTATAAGATCATATCTGACAAGTCCCCTGTGGAAGGAGCCTTCCACATTTCAAACTGTATCCAGAGACAAAATCTGTCAGAACAACTGTGGATTACTAAGCAAGCTGACATGAAAGGTTAGCACAAAAATTATTCATATTTTCTAAATATTGACTGCCTGTCAAAACATCAAGTTACTTATTGTAATAAAGTATTATTATTCTGTAATTATTATTGATGTTGTTAGGAGCAGCATACATGAGCATTGACTGCAGCTTAATAATCGATGGTGAGTTTGAAATCTATGGTTACAAGGATGACACAAGTGTTGGCTTATTGGAAAGGAGAGGGTGGTTCAGGTGAGGTTCTGTTACATGATCTGGTCTCTGAGAGCTCTGGCAGCTGAAGAGATTGCTGGGGAGTTTTGTTCTTGCTCATCCTCTCAATGCTTTTTCTTTTCCCCCTCCTTTCCTTCTCCATGTCTTTCTGCCTTGGTGGCAAGGTCTGGTCCCTCTGACAAAACTATGGAACAGGTATTGCACCATCAGATATTTGGAGGTACGGTCAGCAGGTTCCTTTAGAACTCCAGAACTGACAGCAACACCATTGCTTGAGTGTTCTTCAATCTGTGGTAGTTTTCATTATGGAAGATCTAAGACTGATAAGCCATACTTGAAGGGCTCATCTTCCATTTCCAAATAGCCAGCCTGTATCCTTCATTCTAGTTGCAATAGAGATGGATTAGAGGGTGAGTTCAGGATGAATAATTCACAACTGCCAAGCAAACCCAAAATCATCTTTCGCTTCTATTTGGAGAAATAGATTCCCTTCTGTTGAGAAGGTTACCAAGTTAGTGGTATGACAAATATAGCAACAAGAGTAGACTAATCAAGCCATCGAGACTGCTCCACCATTTAATACTATCATGGCTGATTATTTCAATGCCTTTTCCCCACGTTCTCTTCACAAGCTTTTACACCACTGACAATCAAACATTTCTCACTTTGAATGTACAGTCTGATATAACATGATGGTTCCATTCTCGTGCGATCTCACCTTTTAAGAAAATCATGCAATAGTCACGCCATTTAAACTACTGCGGCCGGAATAATGTTATGGTCAAAGGAAAGTTGGCATTCTAGAAATAATAATCTAAATTCTACAATCATGTTAAAGCTAATTCGTATTGATAAAACACGCATTAAAGCAGAACCAACTGGAATCAAAAAGTAATCTTGCACAGCACTCTGGGATACACAATTCTGAAGATACACAATCATCTGAATAAAGGAATTTCTCCTTATCTTAGTTCTAAGTGTCCCACAGTATTCCATGTGCAGTCTGATCAATTTACATGAAATTGAAGCAATATTTCATTACTCCTGTACTCAAATCCCCTTATAATAAAGGCTGATCCTCTATTAGCCTTCCTAATAGTTTACTGCACCTATATGTTACCGTTCAGTGACTTATTAACATGGACACTCCCCACTTGTCTGGATGGGTGAGGATCCAACAACACTCAAGAAGGTTGCCACCATCTGTGACAAAGCAGCCCACTTGATTGGCACCTCATCTACAAGTAAACACTCCCTCCACCATCGATGTTCAGTAGCAGCAGTTTTTACTATCTACAAGATGCACTGTAGAAATTCACCAAAGATCCCTTCCAAACCCATGACCACTTCTGTCTGGAAGGACAAGGGCAGCAGATACATGGGAACTATGCCACCTTCAAGTTCCCCTCTAAGCCACCCACCATCCTAACTTATATATCCTTTATTGTCACTGAGTCAAAGTCCTAGAGTTCCCTCCCAAATTGCTTAATCCACAGCAGAAAGACTGCAGCAGTTCAAGAAGGCAGCTCACTACCACCTTCTCAAGGACAACTAGGGATGGACAATGAAAACTGGCTAGCCAGTGATGCCCACATCCTACAAACGAATAAAAAAATACACCCAAGTCTCTTTACCCATTGACACTTTTCAACCTCTTGCTATTTATGAAGTTCTCATTACATTGTTGTTCCTGCCAAATTGGAAAACCTCACATTCTTCCATACTATTTATCACTAAGCCTGTCCAAATTCACCTGAAAATGCTTGACATCTTTCACACAACACATCTCCCTGCTTAGCTTTGTATTACTTGCACATTTGGAAATATTATCTTTGTTCCCTGAACTAAGTGCACAGAGGCCATTGTCCTGTCACCAAGTCCCCTTTTATTAAGTAGTGCACAGCACACTGGCTATATCCAGCCAACTCAGAGCCAGTCCTCAATTGAGGAGATTCTAATCTCCTGGTGTTATTGGTCAGCCAAGACTTTCCTGATTGGCCCAGGTTAACAACCCCAAACAGGAACCTCATAGTTAATGAAGTCCACCTGGTTCTAATCACTGCATTGCTCCTCCCAACTCCGGGATTGTAAGCCTGTTCTTTCACTTGCAGCTCCTCTTGTGACATTTTCACCCGAGGTCCAGTTTCTCCGACTCGGTCCAGGGCAATGTGGACTGGACAGTGGAGGCACCTCCGGTTTATGCTGAGCCTTCGGGCTGTTCTGAGGTGTCAGGTATGTTTTGCTTCTGTCCTGTTTGCGAGGTAACGACTTTCAGGTGATCCACATGTTTGTTCACGACTGTACCATCTAATCGAACTTTGTAAGTTTGATCTAGCGTCAACCTTGCTTTGTAGGGCCATTTCAATGATTTCGACACCAAACTTCATTGAGATTAAATTATCTCTCTAACTTAGAGGAGGCATTTGGCTGATATTGACATTCCGCTTGCCATTTCATCCTCCCCCAGGGAACTGGAAATATCAGGTTTAACCCAGTGCGGAGTCTTCTCCCCATCAGCAACTCTACTGGAGCTATCCCTGTTTTTGTGTGTGGGGTGGTCCTATAATCAAACAGGAACCGGGACAATTTGGTCTCAATTGATGCTGTGGCTGCTTCTTTAAGCATGCCTTTAACATTTGGACCGGTCTTTCCACTAGACCATTGCATGATGGAACTGTCCTAATGTCCTGAATGCCATTGGAGTAAGGAAATATTCAAATTCCTGCTGGGAAATGATGTCCCATTGTCCGTGATCAATACTTCCAGGAACCCATGTATCACAAATGATACTCAAAGCTTCTCAAATGTCATCCCGGGTTTGCTGAATGAACTTTGAATGCGCTTCCACTATGGCCCAAGAAATGGTCGGCATAGTTGACATGCAACTATGTCCAGGGTTAACTCGGCCATTCTTACGAATGGTGGGGGGTGCTGCTGGTTGAAAATTTTGCCCTTGTTGGCACTCTGGGCACTGTCCCACCAACACAGCTATGTCACATCCAACCCTGACCACCAGACATAGCTTCTTGCCAACATCTTCATCTTGGAAACCCCTGGATGATCCTGGTTGAGTTTGGCCAATATCTGACAGTGACCTTTACTCGGGACAATCACTCTTGAGGACAAGTATATCTTTTGTATAAAGGGGATCTTCATAGATTGGATGCAGGATGGTATATCTAAAAAAATTCATCCAACTGTTGTTATTACGTGCCCACACTTCCAAAACACATACTATCATCTTCCTCCAAAGTATCCATGTAGCTTCTCCTGAATGTGGTTCATACATTACTGGGTTGCCAGATTAACCCACCTGTAAATTATGTTTAAACCTTTCCAAAGGATGTTAGACAAAGTCTTTTAAGAGTCTGGAGGCGATTCATTCATCACAGAGAACTCAGGCTATGTCACTGAGCAATTGTAGCTATATACTTGAAATTGCTAATCCACATTGTTTATATGGCTGGTCTAATGGAGCCACACATCATACAGATGGTGGGAATTTGGCAGCTATGGGACTATTCAAATTCAGAGGTGGGTGTTTTATTTGTAGTCATCACCACCTGTTATATCTATATATGAATAATACCCACCACTTGACAGTTCAACATTGGATGTTACAAATAAAACTATTTAATTAAACATCATCAGTGAACTTCTAAATGTATGATGGATGGAATATCTGTGTCAACTTCAGGACTGCATTCCAGTTTGTCTAAGTCTGGTGTTGGTGTTTCCCACAGCCCTTTTTATGAGTAATGACCAGGAACTTGGTTGAGACAAACTCAGCTGGTCTGGCAGCATGGCAGCATCTGTGGAATCATAGAATTGTAGAATCATTACAATGCAACCATTTGGCCCATTGGGTCTGCACTAACTTTCTGTACAGCATCCCACTCTAACCCCACTTTAACCATAGCTAATCCACCTAGCCTGTACATTCCTGGGCACTACATGACAATTGAGCATTGCCAATTCGCCTAACTTGCACATCTTTGAACTATGGAGGAAACTGGAGCACCCGATGGAAGCCCACACTGACACAGGGAGAACTTGGAAACTCCAAAAGACATTTACCCAAGGCTAGAATCAAACCCAGGTCCCTGGTGCTGTAAGGCAGTAGTGCTAACCACTGAGACAGTGTGCCAGCCAAGACGGGAATAGAAAGAAAGTTAACATTTCTAGTATAGTATGCCTTTTCTTCAGAACTGAAAGGTGTGAGAAAATAGATCTTTTAATTGATAAACTAGCGGCAAAGGAGGAACAAGAGGACAGATGGTTTATGGGTCCAGTACAAAAGAAAGGGGTTATTAATAGTTAAGAAAAAGATGTGAAACGAGTTTAAAATTAAGGTGTGGAAGGGAGGGAATTGGATCTTTCAACTAAATGCAAATGAAACAAGGCAAAAACATGAGACTTTCTCCATTAAAAGCTGGCTTCTACACTGAGGCATGATGTGGATGACTGCCTTAACAGTGTTGGCGAAGGGAGTAATTTTGGTCGGAATACTGCTCTTATAAAAATGTGATAGAACCTTTAAAATCGACACCTACAACAACATAGCACTCTCTCTGTTATGATAACCATTACCAAGAGTCTCTTTTAAAAGGAAACAATATATTACAATTGAAAGGGTGAGTTTAACCCTTTACTTTGTCTTAAAATAGGTGAAACTTAGGTTTCTTTATCCAAATGTTTATTGATGCATATGCACAGGACACGTACACATCAAAGTAATCATATGCAGCTCAAATCTAATTGTAAAAATGAAAGGTTTGATACTTGTTTTTACAGATAACAAGCTTCCAATAATAATTTCAAATCAAAAGGTTATATATCTACTCACCCATATCTCTATTCAACGGTTTGTAATGTCTATGTTCTAAGTTAGTACATACTATCCAATCATGTTCAAACAAGTACATATGTAAAGTTATAAAGATGACCAGTAGCCTACTGGACCATAGAGCTGCTTTCTCATCAGATATGGATGATCTACGGTGGTTTAACCAGAGGCTCACCATACCTCAGACAGGAGGAGAAGCTGAGAAGGAGAGTCCTTCCTGGTAAACTCACCTTTTGTACAAATTGAACCAATATTATTGTCATCACTGCACTACAAACCAACTGGGAGAACATGAGATGCCGGAGATCAGAGTCAAAAAGCGTCGTGCTGGAAAAGCACACCAGTCAGGCAGCATCTGAGGAGCAGGAGAGTTGACGTTTCAAACATTAGCTTCTCACCAGGAATGATTCCTGATGAAGAGCTCTTATGCTCGAAATGTCAACTGTCCTGCTCCTCAGATACTACCTGACCGTATGCGTTTTTCCAGTACCACACTTTTTGACTGATTACAAGCCAACCGTCCAGCCAACTAATTACTTGAAATTACTAGCAAATATTTGAAAATCTATGCTATCTACTTTCACCCCTATAAAAAGCTCAATGGGGAGAGGAGATGCTGAATTTAAATATACTCCTCAATAAACAAGAAAGTATGGAGCTATCTGGATATAATCACCAGTCAGTTTTGAAAATTATGTTTTCTTCTTATTTCATTCACATGTTGTTGGCTGTTATAGAACATATTAGCATTTCTAATTCCCCTTGAGAAGGCATTGCTGAGCAGCCTTCTTGATTTACTACAGTCAGCGTGGAGTAGATACGACTATAGAGCTGTTAGGAAGGAAGTTGACTCAGTGGCAGTCAATGAATGCAGATATAGCTCCAAACCAGGATGGTGTGTTGTTTGGAGAGGACCTTGTGGGTGGTTATGCTGGAATGTCTGAGCCATCCTTAACTTTCCTGGTGGCAGGGTTCCTGGGTTTGAAAAGTGATAGCCAAGGAATCTTGGATAATGTAGATGACGCACATTCGTGCTATTGTGCCAGGATGAAGAGGATAACTTTAGCTGATGGTAGATGGCGTATTGATCAATCAGGCTGATTTTTTCTGGATGGCATCAAACTTCCTGAATATTGTTAGACCCACATTTATCCAGAGTTAAAAATCACACAACACCAGGCTATAGTCTAACAGGTTTATTTGGAAGTACTAGTTTTCAGAGTGCTGCTCCTTCATCAGGTAGTTGTGGAGTATATAGTGAAAGCTAGTATCTCCAAATAAACCTGTTAGACTTAACCTGGTGTTGTGTGATTTTTAAATTTGTACATCCCAGTCCAACACCAGCATCTCCAAATCATGACATTTATCCAGGCATGTGAAAAGTATTCAATCATACAACTAACTTGTGCTTTGTAGATAGAAAATGGATTCAGACAGTTAAATGGTGAGTCACTTGCCACAGAATTCCTAGTACTTAACCTCTTCTTGTAGCCACAGAATTTATTTAACTGGTTCAGTTCAATGTCTAGTCTGTGATAACCCCCAAAATGTTAATACTATAGGATTCAGCAATGTAAATGTTAATGAATGTCAAGGTGAGAATTTCTTTCTTGTAGAGATAGTCTTTGCCTGCAACACGGTGTGGCAGGAATGTTTGCTGCCATTCATCAACCCAAATAATACGCCTTGCTACATATGGACATAAATTGCTTCCATATTGTATGATAAATGACCGAATTTTGTCAAATCAGCAGTGACCAGCTCTCTATGGCAGTCAATTTCCAAATTCAGGTGGCAAGAGGCTTCAAGGGGAACTTACAGATGGCATAGTGTCTCCATGCATCTGCTGCCTTCTCCTGGATTGTAATTTTGGAAGGTTTACATTTTCCATGGCAACACCTTTATTAATCGGAGTCCACTTGCCCAACCAATTACTTTTTGCCTCATACATTTCAATGTTGTTTTGCTTTTTCTTTTCAATTGTCCTGATGAGTTCAAGACAAAAATGTTTGACAAATATTTCATCAATACTCGAGTTCTGTCAGATTGAAAGACTGTTAGCTACCACCATTGGATTTATATTGGAGGCACATGCAATGCTCACTCTCACCACCACCTTCCCTCACCCTAATTCAAATACCACAACCAGTTTGAAACAATCAACTGTTAATGCACATTCCTATCTTGCTCCTCATCACTTCATGTTTTCCTATTCACCAAAAGTCATGTGAAAAGACAAAATGAATGGACAACATGGAAAAGTTATAATCCCAGCTGATCTCATTACCAAACATAGCAAGTGCCATTCTGAAACCTGACTTCATCAAAAAATATTTTGATTTGCTTTAGATTCATCAAAACAGTCTCTCACTGAAACAAAAACATGTAAATCTGCATATTTTATTTTAACAATTAGAGGAAAGTTTATGAACAGAAAAAGCAAAGAATGCATTGAATAAATCAAACCAGCTACTTAATAATATAAATTCAAAGATTTGTAATACATAGTAAAATTATAATTCAAATTAATTCCTAAACACTCCTTTATAAGTTGAAAAGAAACAATGTTTTTTATAAGCACTACACCTTTAAGATTCATACAAGAGTTTCTGTACCAAACACCTCAGTAGAGTTAAGTCTTTTGTAACTTCAACTTTTAGTCTATCTTCTGTTCAGACAGTTTTTGTCATTGCAGACTTGGTGGGCCAAAGGTCCTCTCCTGTATTGTATCATTCTACAAAAAACTGTTAAAAGAAATCATCATGGCTACACAAATACTTACAAGTTAGTTAATAACTTCAAATACACAGAAAAACAAGTTACTAATTCAAAAACAAGAAAACCAAATTTATAAAAATAATGTTAATATATAACACCTGTTTTATGTGATTCTCCTCAATAATTCTCCTCACAATATAACATTTTCTCATTCACTCACATACATGTTGTACAACTATGTCTGCATGGTGCAATCCTGCAGGCTTAAATAGAGAAGAAGGAAGGATTTACAGAAGTAAAATACTGCACAGTGGCTCAGTGGTTAGCACTGCTACCATCGGCACCAGGGTCCCGGGTTTGATCCCCAGCCTCGGGTGACTGTCTGTGTGGAGTTTGCACGTTCTCCCCGTGTCTGCGTGGGTTTCCTCCAGGTGCTCCGGTTTCCTCCCACAATCCAAAGATGTGCAGATCAGGTGAATTGGTCATGCTAAATTGCTCCATAGTGTTAGGTCAATTAGTCAGAGAGAAATGGGTCTGGGTGGGTTACTGTTCGGAGGGTTGGTGTGGACTGGTTGGGCCCAAGGGCCTGTTTCCACACTGTAGGGAATCTAATCAGATGCCGGTAAATGTAAAATGCCGGAAATACTCAGCATCTGGGCAGAGGGAAACAGTTAATATTCTAGAACATTGCATTTTCTGATGTTTCATTAGAATGTTTCAAGTCCCTGCTCTGACTGCTGAGAAGGCTTTGTACACAGGACATAGAACATAGAACATTACAGCGCAGTACAGGCCCTTCGGCCCTCGATGTTGCGCCAACCGGTGGAACCAATCTGAAGCCCATCTATCAGACACTATTCCATTTTCAACTATTTGTTTAACCAATGACCATTTGAATGCCCTTAAAGTTGGCGAGTCTACTACTGTTGCAGGCAGGGTGTTCCATGCCCTATTACTCTCTGAGTAAAGAAACTACCTCTAACATCTGTCCTATATCTACCGTCCCTCAATTTAAAGCTATGTCCCTCGTGCTAACTATCACCATCAGAGGAAAAAGCCCTCACTGTTCACCTTATCTAAACCTCTGATTATCTTATATGTCTCAACCTTCTTCTCCAGAATGAAAACAGCCTCAAGTCCCTCAGTCTTTCCTTATAAGACCACCCCCCCACCCCCATACCAGGCAACATCCTAGTAAATCACCTCTGAACCCTTTCCAAAGCTGCTACACCCTTCCTATAATGCAGTGACCAAAACTATATGCAATACTCCAAGTGCGGCCGCACCATAGTCTTGTACAGTTGCAACATGACCTCATGGCTCTGAAACTCAATCCTTCTACCAATAAAAGCTAACACACTGTATTCCTTCTTAACAACTCTACCAACTTGGGTGGCAAATTTCAGGGATCTATGTATCAGGACACCAAGGTTCTCTGCTCATCTTTATGCGTAGGACTCTTTATTCCTGTTACTTCTTCCAAAGTGAATCACCTTACACTTTTCCACGTTAAACTCCATTTGCCACATCTCAGTTCAGCTCTGCAGCTTATCTATGCCCCTCTGTAACCTGCAACATCCTTTGGCACAATCCACAATTCCACCAACCTTAGTGTCATCTGCAAATTGACTAACCCATCCTTCTAGACCCTCATCCAGGTCATTTATAAAAATGACTAACAGCCAAACAGCAGTGGACCCAAAACAGATCCGTGTGGTACACCACAAGTAACTGAACCCCAGAATGAACATTTCCCATCAACCAATGCCCTCTGTATTCTTTCAGCTAGCCAATTTTTGATCAAACAGCTAATTAACTCTCAATCCCATGCCTCCATATTTTGTGCGATAGCTTATCGTGGGGAACCTTATGAAACGCTTTACTGAAATCCATACACACCATATCAACCACTTTACCCTCATCCACCTGTTTGGTCAACTGCTCAAAGAACTCAATAAGGTTTGTGAGGCATGACCTACCTTCACAAAACCGTGCTGACTATTCCTAATCAACTTATTCCTTTCTAGATGATTACAAGTCCTCTCTCTTATAATCCTTTCCAACACTTTACCCACAACAGATGTAAGGCTCACTGGTCTATAATTACCAGCGTTGTCTCTACTTCCCTTCTTGAACAAGGGGACAACATTTGCTATCTTCCAGTCTTCTGGCACAATTTCTGTAGACAATGCCGACATAAAGATCAAAGCCAAAGGCTCTGCAGTCTTCACCCTGCGTCCCAGAGAATCCTCGGATAAATCAATCCGGCCCAGAGGACTTTATTTTCTCACTTCCCAGAATTGCTAACATCTCCTCCTTGTGACTCTCAATCCTGTCTAGTCTAGTAGCCTGTATCTCAGTATTCTCTTCAACAATGTTGCCTTTTTCCAATGTAAATACTGACGAAAAATATTCATTTAGCCATTCTCCAATCTCCTCAGACTCCATGCACAACTTCTCACTACTGTCCTTGATTGGCCCTAATCTTATTCTAGTCATTCTTTTATTCCTGATATACCTATAGCAAGCTTTAGGGTTTTCCTTGATCCTATCTGCCAATGACTTTTCATGTCCCCTCCTGGCGCTTCTTAGTTCTCTCTTTGGGTCTTTCCTGGCTAGCTTGAAACTCTCTGCTCTAACTGAGCCTTCACGTCTCATCCTAACATAAGCCTTCTTCTTCCTTTTGACTAGAGATTCAACTTCCTTAGTAAACCATGGCTCCCTCACTTGACCACTTCCTCCCTGCCTGACAGGTACATACTTATCAAGGACACACAGTAACTGTTCCTTGAATAAGCTCTACATTTCAATTGTGCCCATCCCCTGCAGTTTCCTTTCCCATCCTATGCATCCTAAATCTTGCCTAATTGCTTCATAATTGCCTTTCCCCCAGTTATAGCTCTTACCCTGCAGTGTATATACCTATCCCTTTCCATTGCTAAAGTAAACATAACTGAATTATGGTCACTATCATCAAAGTGCTTTCCTACCTCCAAATCTAACACCTTGCTGGATTCATTACACAATACCAAATCCAATATGGCCTTGCTCCTTGTTGGCCTGTCTACATATTGTGTCAAGAAACCCTCCTGCACACATTGACAAAAACTGATCCATCTAAAGTACTCAAAGTATAGTATTTCCAATCAGCATTTGGAAAGTTAAAGTCCTCCATAACAGTTAGCCTATTAATCTAGCTCCTTTCCTGAATCATCTTTGCAATCCTTTCCTCTAAATCACTCAAACTATTCAGAGGCCTATAGAAACTTTCAACCTCTCCTTTCCTGTTTCTAACCTCAGCCCATTCTACCTCAGTAGACGAGTCCTCAAACATTCTTTCTGCCACCATAATACTGCCCTTGACTAACAATGCCACACCTTCCCCTCTTTTACCACCTTCTCTGTTCTTACTGAAACATTTAAATCCTGCAACCTGCAACAACCATTCCTGTCCCTGCTCTATCCATGTCTCCGAAATGGCCACAACACAGATGTCCCAGGTACCAACCCATGCTCCAAGTTTACCCACCTTATTCTGGATGATCCTCACATTGAAGTAGATACATTTCAAACCACCTTCCTGCTTGCTGGTGCACTGTTGCAACCTTGAAACCTCATTTCTGACCTCACTACTTTCAACTTCCTGGACACTGGAACTACAATTTAGGTTCCCATTCTCTGCTGAATTTGTTTAAACCCTCCCAAAGAGCATTAGAAAATCCCCCACCCCACCCCCAAAGATACTGGTACCCTTCTGGTTCAGGTGTAGACCATCCTGTTTGTATAGGTCCCACTTAGCCCAGAATGACCGCTAATTATCCAGGTATCCGAAACCCGCTCTCCTGCATCATCCCTGTATCATGTGTTCAACTCTTTTCTCTCCCTATTCCTTGCCTCACCAGCACATATGTATAATCTTTGTTTCCAACCATCTGTAAGGACCTCCCAAATTCTGCCTTACCTGCATCTGCTAGTGGGCAGACTCAGTTCTCAGTTTCTAACATCAGTGGTAGGGAAACTATTGGAAAATATTCTGATAAAAACAATTAAAGAGGCAAGATCTGATGAATAATAACAAGGGAGAGCATATCTAACAAATTTGATTGAATTTTTCAATCAAATGTGACTAGGTCATAGAGTAAGTGTGTAAGAGTAATGCAGTTGATGTAGTCTACATGGATTTCAGTAAGACTTTTAACAAGCTGTCACATGGCAGGCTGTTTAAGAAGCTTAGAGGCTGTGGTATTCATGGTAATTTGATCTAGACATGAATCTAGATGGTATGACCAGTCACTTCATAGATGACATGAAAATTGGTGGTTTGATGAAAACATAGAGGAAAGCCATAGACTGGGCGGTTAGATGGGCTGAACAGTGGCATACAGAACTTAATCATGATAAGTGTGAGTTGCATTCAGGCAAGGGAGAACATGTTGAATGGTGGAACGTTAGGAAGTACAAAGCATCACAAGGATGTTGGTGTGCATATCTGTACATCCTTGAAGGCAACAGAACAGGCAGATAATGTGGTTAAGATGGCATCTGAGATAATTTCCCTTATTTCTCAAGGCATTGAATACAGGGGCAAGGAGGTTATGATGTAGCTGGAGTAAAATGGCAGGGGTATCATGTGCAATTTCATTGCCACGCTATCAGGAAAGGGATCCAATTTTCATAGGATCCCTACAGTGTGGAAACATATTTTTTGGTCCAACAAGTCTACACCGACCCTCTGAAGAGTAACCCACTCAGACCCATTCCCCTAATCTATTACTCTACATTTACCCTTGACTAATGCATCTAACCTACACATCCCTGAACACTGTGGGCAATTTAGCATGGCCAATTCACCTAATCTGCTCACCTTTGGATTGTGGGTGGAAACCGGAGTATCTGGAAGAAACCCACATAGACACAGGGAGAATGTGCAAGCTCCACACAGATAGTCGTCCAAGGCTGGAATTAAACCCAGGTGCCTGGTGCTGTGAGGCAGCAGTGCTAACCACTGAGCCACTGTGCTGTCCCTTCAGCTTATCTTATATTATGATGCTGCATGTTTACTGCCATGAGCATTGGTTATAATCCAGACAGCTAAAGGAAAATGGAGCTGGAGCTATGAATGTGTGCAACAGAAAGGCAGTTTTACTCTTCTCAGATTGCAGGATTGGCCCTAGGCAAGGACCCTACATAATGGCCCAGATGAGTCGAATATTGGAGACCGATGAGGCTGGAGTTAAGTTTTAAGGTAAGAGAAGGATTAGGATATTTCGAGTATGTATGCAGTTTATTCACCTTTCCCAGTGTGACTAGGCGGCTAAAACACTTGTTTCCCTCAATACAGAAGTGCAGCACAATAGTCCTGTTCCTGACACCCTGGGTGATGAACCATTCCCCAGTCATGCCTTCTTTGTGACAGAAGTAAGTTTCTTCCTCCTTTGATGAAGGTGATTATTTCTCAGCGTCTGCTCATTGCTCTCTGAAATGTATCCAGAATGACATCATTTGGGTGGAGAACAACATTTGACAGTCATCAATTTCTACTTCTCAGCTTCCTAATCTCAGCTTCTCCAAATATGATTTTTGTCTTTTTGTTATTCTTTTATAGGATGTGGGCATCACTGACAATTGGCACAGCCAGCATATTTTGCCCATCCCTAATTACCCAGATGGTAACAATGAGTCAACCATATTACTATGGTCTGGAGTCTCATGTCAGCCAGAACAGGTAAGGATGGTACATTTCCCTCCCTGAAGGATACTAGTGAACCATATGGATACTTATGACAATTGACAGTGATTAGATGGTTGTTTTTTGGTAGCTTTTTAATTCCAGATTTGTTTCAACTTCAATTTTCACCATCTACCATGGTGTGATTCAAATACATGTCTCAATAAGATATGTTTGAGACTCTGGATTACTAGTCCAAATACAATACAAATATGTCTCTGCCTCACCATGAATCACCACCCCCCAATCCCCTTTACAGACTGATGTTGAAATTGTGCCACATGTGTTCTCACCACACATTGCCTTGTAACTTGTCACCTAAGCCAGTAACAAATTACTCACCCTCTAATACTAAAATGACAGCTGTGATGGACTTACTTCCAGATTTTCATTCAATGTAGAACCTGGCATCTAAAGTGTCTCACAGAGATATTGAAGGCACTTTCTACATAACCATTCTTCATATTTTGTTATAAATCTTTGTACAATTCAAGCCTGCATACAATTTGCTGGGGTTCTGACTTTACAGGTTACTGTAACCAATCCCTAAAGGGTAACTAATGGGATTGGATTGAACTTATATTTTCCACTCCATTCAGGTTAGGTTAAAATTGCCTCTATAAATCTGACAAGAGTCACAGCAGAATATTCTGCTTACGTAAATTATGCCAGTAAAGTAGGGTGCACAGATGTAGCTGTATATATGCATGGATGAGTCACATACAGCACTTTAAATCAAGAGGACACTTGCAATTCACACCCTGTTGTGTCAAGTCATACACAGAACATATTGATTTAACACACATCATTTTAAACTCATGACACAAATAGCAGTGGGTATACATTTTTCTTGCCTGTATAATACCTCCCTCCATCTGCAGAGAATCATCTTCCTTTATTAAGGAGGACATGTTTTCCTTACAAAGATGCTGTAATAGAACCCAAGTTGATTTTAATGAAGGAATGGATTGCAGGTGAGGATTTGCATGGCTAGTGCAATCTTTTGCATATTAATTTTAATGATTTTAATCATATTGAATGTCTATAAAAATATGATACCAGTGGTGGTTTGGGCTTGGGACATGGATGTTGGTGTGTAAAGAGAGCTAGAATCCCAACACTCCTACATTTTTATTGCTTTATTCAAAGCTGTTTGTGAGCTGTTTTAGAAAGCATTTGAGGAAATGAATGCACAGCAATGTGAATTTTGCAGATCTGAAATTGAAAAAAAGTGTTAAAAAATTACCGAATTGTTATGGTGATAAAGGAGGCTATTTAGCCCATGGTGTCAGCACTGATTCTCTGTTAATATTTTAATTTAGTGCCAAACTCTTGATTTTCCCCAAGCCCAGCACATTGTTTATATTTAAATAAACACCTGACGCTCTCTTAATTGTCTCAGTTGAACCTGCCTCCATCACACTTCCAGGCAGTGTATTCCATTCCTTCACTACCTGCTGTGTGAAAACAGTTTATTTTCCACCTGGCCTTAACCTTTTTGCCAATATTTTAAATTTGTGCCTTTTCGTTCTTCGCCCCTTTACAAATGGAAACAGTTTCTCCTGATCTACTGTTTCTAGACAATTAATAATTTTGGAAGCTTCTATCAAATCCTATCTTAGCTTTCTCCTTTGCAAGGAAAAAGGCACAACTTCTCAATTTTTCTTCAGTGCCTAATTTCCTATGCTTCCCCACGATCTTTCTCTGACCACCCACTCCCCCAAACACAGATGTCTATCTTCTCCATTTTTTCTCCTCATGCCCAGAACAATACACAATACACCAGTCGACCCAGTGACTTCTCCAAGTTCATCACAACTTCCTCATAACTTCACTTCTCTGTTACTCCAATCCTTATTAATGAAGCCTAGAATACCACATGTTTTGTTACAAATTCATCAAAACTTCCCCATAAAATCCTTGCTCTTATACTCTAATCCTTATTGAAGCCTAGAATACCACATGCTTTGTTAACAGTTCTGTATCTGAGCTGTTATGTTTAATAACTAATGTATATATACATCCATGTCTCTGTGCTCCTGTACAAACCCTTTATTTTATACACTGTCAATGCTCTTTGTATATAAGTGTATCACCTCACACATGTTTGCATTGAATTTCAGCTGCCAACTATCCGCCCACATCACCAGTGTGTCAATGTTCTTTTGAAGTTCTATAGAGTGTCTTCGCTGTTTAAAACTATCACAAGCTTTGTGACTTTGCAAACATTGAAATTGTCCCTTGTATACCAAGATCTATATATCTGTGACAAACAAAGGGCCCAATATAATCTTCTGAGGAAATCCACAACAGTCCTTCTTCCAGTCCAAAATGCCCATTAACCATTACTCTCTGTATTCTATCCCTCAGCCATTTTATAACCGTGTTCCACTGCCTCTTTTATCCCATGACCTATAACTTTCCTCATATAAGGTTCTTGACAACAAAAGGGCTGATCATCTTGAACACATGTCACTAAGGCAGAGGATTTATTTTTCATGGATACATCAGAAAAGAAATATCCAGAGGAGGATCAGACAGTTACGGTTGAAAGACAGCTATGTTTGGGTGAGTGAGTGGTTGGAGAACTTAGTGGGAAAACGTGGGAAATTAGGCAGTGAGGAAAACAGGAGGCTCCCTTATACTGGGAATGAGATAGCAAAGGGTAGTTAAACCCCATGGTAGTTGAAAGAATCATTGTCCCCCACCTCCTCTATTATGAGTACCAGCACCCAGTGACCAAAAAAACATGGCAGCAATAGTTTAGACTAAATATACCAAGTTCAATGTTAGCTCTGGAAGGCCCTAATGTGTGCTTGAGAAAGATGAAGTGCTGTTCATCAAGTGTATAATGAGCTTTACTGGAGCAGTGTATGAGGACAGAATGGACAATCTAATTTCTCAGCAAGTTTAGTAGTCTAATCCTAAATTAGGCTCAGTAATCTGTATCAGGCTCAGACACTGCTAAAAACTGTAAATTTATCAGCAAACAGTTAATGTTGACCTTCTCAGAGCTACAGAACTAACTTGGATAAATGAAGTTGTGATGCAGATTATCTGACTGATGAACTAATCAGCTTAGGGCATCACGATTCATTTTTCAACATCACTCAACCTAAAATGTTACACAAATGTTTTCCTCAACTGGATAGAAATGGTGTTTAGGGAAAATGGGATAAAGACATGAGATTGGCACTAAGTAATTGAACCTATGTAGGTACAATGTGCTGAATGATCTCTTTCTGCTCTGCAACAGTTCTGTGATTTTGTGTCAGGACGTTTTACAGCATGGAAGAGACCCTGCAGCCAATCTGGTCCATGATGGTTGTCAAGCAACTATCTATTCTAGTCCCATTTTCCAAATCTTGGCCCAACGCCTTGTATGCTATGTGTTTTATCTAAATTATTTCTAAATTTGTGATGGTTCCGATCTCTACCACCCTTTCAGACTGCAAGATCCAAATACTCTTATCGTGTGGAAGTAAATAATCTGCTCTAAATTCCCTTTAAATCTCCCGTCCTTTACCTTTACCTATGTGGATTACTGACCCCTCTACTAATGAGAAATTGTTCACTCTTAACAACTCTCTTTATTTGCCTCATAGTTTTGCATTATTTAACTGTCTGCCATTGTATTTCAATTGACCTAATCTCTAACATAATTTACAGTTTACTTTAGCTCATTCCATTTTCACGTCCTCATAGGTGCTCTTATTTCTGTTTAACAGACTCGTCTTGGACCAAGTCTTCTCTCTCTTTCTTTCTTTCTCTCTCCCTCTCAATCTAAGTGTAAAATTTGATCACACCATTATCATTGGGATCTTGGGAATTCACTATGAGGTCATTAGGCTCTAATGCTACTACGGGTTCCAAGAGATCAATTGTGTTAGGGGATTCTCTAGTTCGTGGTACAGACAGACGTTTCTGTGGCCAGCAGCGAAAAAGCAGAATGGTGTGTTGCTTCCCTGGTGCCAGGATCAGGGGTGTCTCAGAGAGGGTGCAGAATGTTCTCAAGGGGTAGAGGGGCCAGCAAGAGGTCATTGTCTACATTGGAACCAATGACATAGGAAGGGAAAAGGTTGAGATTCTGAAGGAAGATTACGGAGAGTTAGGCAGAAATTTAAAAAGGAGATCCTCGAGAGTAGTAATATCTGGATTACTCCCAGTGCTACGAGCTAGTGAGGGCAGGAATAGGAGGATAGAGCAGATGAATACATGGCTGAGGAGCTTGTGTATGGGAGAAGGATTCACATTTTTGGATCATTGGAATCTCTTTTGGGGTAGAAGTGACCTGTACAAGAAGGACGGATTGCACTTAAATTGGAAGGGGACTAATATACTGGCAGGGAGATTTGCTCGAGCTACTCAGGAGGATTTAAGCTAGTAAGGTGAGAGGGTGGGACTCAGGGAGATAGTGAGGAAAGAGATCAATCTGAGACGGGTACAGCTGAGAACAGAAGTGAGTCAAACAGTCAGGGCAGGCAGGGACAAGGTAGGACTAATAAATAAATTAAATTGCATTTATTTCAATGCTAGGGGACTAATAGGGAAGGTAGATGAACTCAGGGCATGGTTAGGAACATGGGACTGGGATATCATAGCAATTACGGAAACATAGCTCAGGGATGGGCAGGACTGGCAGCTGAATGTTCCAGGATACAAATGCTACAGGAAGGATAGAAAGGGAGGCAAGAGAGGAGGGAGGTGGCATTTTTGATAAGGGATAGCATTACAGCTGTGCTAAGGGATGAAATTCCCGGAAATACACCCAAGGAAGTTATTTGAGTGGAACTGAGAAATAGGAAAGGGATGATAACCTTATTGGGATTGTATTATAGACCCCCTAAAAGTCAGAGGGAAATTGAGAAACAAACTTGTAAGGAGATCTCAGCTATCTGGAAGAAAAATAGAGTGGTTATGATAGGGGATTTTAACTTTCCAAACATAGACTGCGACTGCCATAGTGTTTAGACGGAGAGGAATTTCTTAAATGTGCACAAGACAATTTTCTGATACAGTATGTGGATGTACCTACTAGAGAAGGTGCAAAACTTGACTTACTCTTGGGAAATAAGGCAGGGCAGGTGACTGAGGTGTCAGTGGGGGAGCACTTTGGGGCCAGCGACCATAATTCTATTAGATTTTAAATAATGATGGAAAAGGATAGACCAGATCTAAAAGTTGAAGTTCTAAATTGGAGAAAAGCCAATTTTGACGGTATTAGGCAAGAACTTTCGAAAGCTGATTGGGGCAGATGTTTGCATGTAAAGGGAAGGCTGGAAAATGAGAAGCCTTCAGAAATGAGATAACGAGAATCCAGAGAACGTATATTCCTGTCAGGGTGAAAGGAAAGGCTTGTAGGTATAGGGAATGCTGGATGACTAAAGAAATTGAGGGTTTGGTTAAGAAAAAGAAGGAAGCATATGTAAGGTATAGATAGGATAGATCGAGTGAATCCTTAGAAGAGTGTAAAGGAAGTAGGAGTATACTTAAGAGGGAAATCAGGAGGGCAAAAAGGGGACATGAGATAGCTTTGGCAAATAGAATTAAGGATCCAAAGAGTTTTTACAAATACATTAAGGACAAAAGGGTAGTTAGGGAGAGAATATGGCCCCTCAAATATCAGCAAGATAGCCTTTGTGTGGAGACACAGAAAATAGGGGAGATACTAAATGATTATTTTGCATCAGTATTTAATGTGGAAAAGGACATGGAAGATACAGACTGTAGGGAAATAGACGATGACATCTTGCAAAATGTCCATATTATAGAGGAGGAAGTGCTGGATGTCTTGAACTGCATACAAATGGATAAATTCCCAGGACCTGATCAGGTGTACACGAAAACTCTGTGGGAAGCTAGAGAGGTGATTGCTAGGCCTCTTGCTGAGATATTTAGAACATAGAACATAGAACAATACAACGCAGAACAGGCCCTTTGACCCTCGATGTTGCGCCGACTTGTGAACTATTCACAGCTCATCCACCACACATTCCAAAATCATCCATGTGCTTATCTAAGGATTGTTTAAATCTTCCTAATGTGGCTGAGTTGACTACATTAGCAGCTAGGGCATTCCATGCCCTTACCACTCTCTGCGTAAAGAGAGTTTATCATCGATAGTCACAGGTGAGGTGCCGGGAAGACTGGCGGTTGGCAAACATGATGCCACTGTTTAAAAAGGGTGGTAAGGACAAGCCAGGGAACTATAGACCAGTGAGCCTGACGTCGGTGGTGGGCAGGTTATTGGAGGGAATCCTGAGGGACAGGATATACATGTATTTGGAAAGGCAAGGACTGATTAGGGATAGTCAACATGGCTTTGTGCGTGGGAAATCATGTCTCACAAACTTGATTGAGTTTTTTGAGGAAGTAACAAAGAGGATTGATGAGGGCAGAGTGGTAGATGTGATCTATTTGGACTTTAGTAAGGCGATCGACAAGGTTCCCCACGGGAGACTGATTAGCAAAGTTAGATCTCATGGAATACAGGGAGAGCTAGCCATTTGGATACAGAACTGGCTCAAAGGTAGAAAACAGAGGGTGGTGGTGGAGGGTTGTTTTTCAGACTGGAGGCCTGTGACCAGTGGAGTGCCACAAGGATCAGTGCTGGGTCATCTACTTATTGTCATTTACATAAATGATTTGAATACGAGCATAAGAGGTACAGTTAGTAAGTTTGCAGATGACACCAAAATTGGAGGTGTAGTGGACAGTGAAGAGGGTTACCTCAGATTGCAACAGGATCTTGACCAGATGGTCCAATGGGCTGAGAAGTGGCAGATGGAGTTTAATTCAGATAAATGCAAGGTGCTGCATTTTGGGAAAGGAAATCTTAGCAGGACTTATACACTTAATGGTAAGGTCCTAGGGAGTGTTGCTGAACAAAGAGACCTTGGAGTGCAGGTTAATAGCTCCTTGAAAGTGGAATCGCAGGTAGTTAGGATAGTGAAGAAGGCATTTGGTATGCTTTCCTTTATTGGTCAGAGTATTGAGTACAGGAGTTGGGGGGTCATGTTGTGGCTGTACAGGACATTGGTTAGGCCACTGTTTGAACATTGCGTGCAATTCTGCTCTTCTTCCTATCGGAAAGATGTTGTGAAATTTGAAAGTATTCAGAAAAGATTTACAAGGATGTTGGCAGGGTTGGAGGATTTGAGCTATAGGGAGAGGCTGAACAGGCTGGGGCTGTTTTCCCTGGAGCGTCGGAGGTTGAGAGATAACCTAATAGAAGTTTACAAAATTATGAGGGGCAAGAATAGGGTGAGTAGGCAAAGTCTTTTCCCTGGGGTCAGGGAGTCCAGAACTAGAGGGCATAGGTTTAGGGTGAGAGGAGAAAGATATAAAAGAGACCTAAGCAGTAACTTTTTCACGCAGAGGGTGGTACGTGTATGGAATGAGCTGCCAGAGGAAGTGGTGGAGGCATTTGGATGGGAATATGAATAGGAATGGTTTGGAGGGATATGGGCCGGATGCTGGCAGGTGGGACTACTTTGGGTTGGGATATCTGGTCGGCATGGACAGGTTGGACCAAAGGGTCGGTTTCCATGATGTACATCTCTATGACTCTAATTAATCCTGTCTCATTGTTCAAAGTCATGTTTAGGATAGCCTGATCTCTGGTTGGCTCCAGAACATGTTGTTCTGTGAAATTATTGTGGAAACAGTTATTGGTTACATTTGTCCATGTGATTTTCCAGTCTGTATGCTGATTAGCGTCTCCATGTTTCTCACCATAGCTTTCTGAAAAATTATTTTTTCCTCTATATTTCATCCCATTATGTGATGACTCATTAGAAGCCTTTACATTGCAAGTGACTTCTTATCTTTCCCATTTCTTATCTTGATTCAAACTACTTCTAACATCCTACTTCCTCGACTAAGGTCAGCCCTCCCTACTGTATTAATGTTATCATTAATTTAATACTCCTCCATATTTTCTTAACTTATTGTCATTTCTAATTGTTTTGTGCATTCAATATCTGGGAATACTTTTTTTTAACTGTAGAAATTTGGACAAATGCAATGATTAAAAAAAAAGATTTTCAGCTCTGTTCCTTACTCTTAACAGGTTGGAGCAATGTTTACTTAAGAGTTTAGCAGCTTAAGAAAAAGACAGTATGAAATAACAGGAAGGCTTACTGGAGAGTATTGTCAGTGGTGCTTACAAGTAATGCATTCCCAAGAGATGCTTTTGTTTTGCATGTTCAAAATAAATTTGTTAAAAAGCATTTGTTGACCTCCAAAAAAAAGTTTCAGAACTTATTTACTTCAGTCAATCACAGAAGGAAGCCATGAGTAACTAAAGGGCAGTTTGAGGACATCCATAAGCTGGCTATGTTGGCATGGAGATGGTTGGAGCTTCCAGGTTGCTCCAGTTTCAATTTATATGGGGAGTTTTGCTAAGAGAATTAGGTACACTTTGCTTCTTCGGTGGTATACAGCTTGCTAAGAGAAGATGGCCACAAGATACCGAGATAGACCTGCAATATTATCAGAGGAATATAAAACTAACATCCTCATTAGTCATATGGAGTATGGGTGAGAATTTATTTCAAACAGAACAAGATCTGGAATGCTGCCTCATTTGAAACTGATGAAATAATCCATATGGGTCCTCGAGAGAATTTAATGGCAAAGTCAGCAATAAACATATGAGCTTGAATGGATTATATGAGTAACCAGAACAATGGACTGAAGCAAGCACAATCAAGAGATGGCAAATGGCATTTGACCTCTGAGAATAACTGGAGCTGAAGAAAGAGTCTGTTTCAGTGTTGTACATCTCTATGATTCTATGACTCTATTCCGCCAAGGGCAGTGGTATACTTATTGGAGGTCCATACAGAACATGGAACAGCCTAGCACAGGAACAGGCCCTTCGGCCCTCCATTTCTAAACTAATCCCATGTGTCTGCACAAGGTCTGTATCCCTCTGTTGCCTGCCTGTTTATGTGTCCATCTAAATTCCTTTTTAATGTTGATATCATATATGCTTTTACCACCTCTCCTGGCAGCATGTTCCAGGCACCTATCAACTTCTGTATTAAAAAAATACTTGCCTCACACATCTCCTTTAAACTTTCCCCTCTCCTCTTAAATCTATGGCCCCTAGTATTTAACATGTACACCCTGGGAAAAAGACTCTGAGTATCTACCTCACCTTACGCCTCTCATAAATAAGTTTAAGATTGTTGTGTCTTGCAAGACAATTTTTGGAATAAGTAAGTGAGAAGTAAATCACAATCCAGATCGCAGTTATAAAGCACATCATTAAGTTAATAGTACTTGTCTTTTTCTTTAAATTCTTTAATATACAAGGAAATATGTGTTTTTTTTTAAAAGGAAAAGTGAAATCTTGTCTCGTTCTATTGGGTAAAACAAGGTATATCCTGGTGTCCAACAGGATTGTAACAGTACGATGTAAATATTGCACATTATAAGGCACTTTTGGGCATTAAATTACTTTAAAAAGTAAATTAGACAGTTATTAACATAGAAAACTAGTTTTTCTTAACAACTTATATTAGCATGTATGCTCCATATCAGGAGTTTCATAATTTCATGCGCTTGTTGTCTTTGATTCCTTTATTCCATTTCCCTTCAACAAAACAGTTTGCCTATTCTTCAACATGTCAAAGTTTACTTTAATCACAAGCTTCAGTAATAGCCTTACAACTCTGTTTTTTTTTCTATTCTAAATCTACTGCATTTAATCTTATAACTTTGTTTCCCTTGCCCTTTCATTTTTGAGTCCCAGTGGAATAATTTTTTTATCAACTCTCTCCCATCCTTTCATGATCAAATCAAGCTATCATTTCCTCTGTTCTAGCTCTGTATAACCAGCTAGTGCAGTGTTGCTTAGGCACCTCGGAAACAGATGGTGTTGTTTTAAGACCAGAAAATATGTTGAATCGGATAGTGCATAACTGAACTCCCCAGTGATTTGGGACAGTCTCAATTCATTACTCAGCTTAATGCAGTGAGTCAGAAATCAGACCTTTGAAGCAGGCAGATAACTATTCACTGACAAGAAACTGTTCGAGCAGAATGTGTGGAGGAGTAAAATGTTCCAAACTGCTTCACATTGGTAAAGTCAGTGTGCAAGCGAGTCTTAGACAACAGGACATTGCACATTGAATGCTAGATTTATAGATTTATTGGCTTCAGCCAGGTCTGTTCAGTACTAAAAGAATGACAATTAGCTACCATGCTTTGGGATATACGAAGCCTGATGAAAGTCAATACAAAGATGGAGCATTTAAAGGATGACCAATTAGCCGATGCCCATTTTCCACCACTGTTGTAATTAAAACAACATTCGTGGTTCTGTAATTAATAATCTACTTATATGTGGGGAGGAGAGGGACCAGAGCTGATAAAATGTGGAGCTGGAAAAAGCGCAGCAGGTCAAGCAGCTTGAGGAAAGCAGGAGAGTTGACATTTTGGGTAGGACCTTTCATCAATTGTACTATCATTAGACTATTAATTCAGAGACCCAGGTAATACTCTGGGAAACTAGGTTCAAATCCCACCATGGCAGATGGTGAAGTTTGAATTAAAGAAAAGACTGGAATTAAAAGTCTAATGATCACCAAGAAACCATTCATGATTGTTGGGAAAATGTTCCATTTAGTTCACAAATGTCTGACGGAAACAAACTGCTTTCTTTACCTGGTCTGCCCTATATGTGGCTCCAGACCCACAGCAATGTGATTGACTCTTCTCTGCAATTAGGCATGGGCAATAAATGCTGGTTTAGTCAATGATGCCCACAACCCATAACTGTACTGAAACAAAAAAATCTTTGCTGTTTAAATTTACATATGACCATTCAGTCAAAGTAGCCCTTAGGGAGGGGAGGGAAATATATCCTTGGTGCTGGGTCTGTTTGGAGGTGGCGGAAGTGACGGCGGATGATGCGCTGTACATGGAGATTGGTAGGTGAGGACCAGTGGGGTTCTGTCCTGGTGGCGGTTGGAGGGGCGGGGCTCAAGGGCGGAGGAGCGGGGAGTGGAGGAGATGGGGTGGGCCACGTCGGGGGGGAAATTGCGGTCCTTGGAGAAGGAGGCCATCTGTGTTGTACGTATTTTGTACTGGTCCTCCTGGGAGCAGATGCGGCGGAGACGAAGGAGTTGGGAGAATGGGATGGCGTTTTTACAGGGGGCAGGATGGGAGGAGGTGTAGTCCAGGTAGCTGTGGGAGACCTCCTGCCCAAAATCCACAAACCTGACTGCCCCGGACGACCCATCGTCTCAGCCTGCTCCTGCCCAACCGAACTCATCTCGGCATACCTCGACACGGCCCTGTCCCCATTAGTCCAAGGGCCTGTGCCCGAAACGTCGAATCTCCTGTTCCCTGGATGCTGCCTGACCTGCTGTGCTGTTCCAGCAATAAAGTTTCAACTTTGATCTCCAGCATCTGCAGACCTCACTTTCTCCTATAAAATTCACAAGGGTCTCTTCCATCTAGAGGGACAAGGACAGTAGATACATGGAAACACCATCACCTGCAAGCTCCCCTCTAAGACACACACCATCTTGACATGGAAATAATTACAGTCCCTTCACTGTCACTGGGTTAAAATGGATTGCAGCTCATCACCACCTTCTCAAGAAGGAACTAGAGATGGGCAATAAATGCTGGCCAGCCAGTGGGTCCCATGTCCCAAGAGTGAATAATTTTTTTAAAAGGCTTGGATGAGCAAAAAGATGGATTTGACTGTAAAATGATAAGCTAGGCAATGATCGGCATTGTAGAAAGTTATAAAATTCTGAAGCTCCCTGTCATTTGGGCTCACTTTCTGTTGTTAGGAAGAACTGTATCAGATCTTCAATGGCTTCTTAATGGAGCATTTTGTGATAACTTTGGGACCATCTCCTCAGATTGTGTCAAATACTACATGTGCTGAAACTGAACCTTTTATTCAACCATCAACGCTGAACACAGCAATAAAAGCTCATCCACTGAACAGTTTCTACCAATATGAAACTTTACACCAATACAAACCACAAGCCTGTGTTAGATATGAAGTAACACAAAATGGCGAAGTGGGGCCATTCGGCGCAGCCATTTTGACGTGAGCGATTTGGCGTGGCCTGTTTGGCGCAGCCTATTTTGCCACAGACCCATTTAGGCGCAGAACTATTTTGGCGTACATATATGGTAGTCATCAATCAAAATCAACATAATAGTAGAATTATTTAATGGGTAGTTTCCAGTAGTTTGTAGTTATTTGTATATCAACTGCATTTAGTCTGTGATTAGTCCACTCCTTACCGTGGTTCCTCAAAATTTCTTAAAATAAAATATAACCCATTAAATTCCCTGAATTTCTTTAATTCCAACGGAATATTGTGCCCTGCTATGAGATATACAAGTTCAAAGTCACAGTTGATAATGTCAGGGCAGCATTCAGGCTGTATTTCCAGAACCATTTCCAATAATTTATCATATGTTGTTTGTAACTTATTTGGGAGTAAAGCATACAACAGTGGGAACACACCTTTATGTATTTCCCCTAAAATAACATAAACTTGTGAAAATAGAGGTGGGGAAATGTGAATGTTACATCAACATATAACTTTTTTGATTGTTTCAGAATCTCGGCATTCCTTTTTCTTCTAAATATAAGAATTCTGCGGGTGATGCTACCGCTGTCAGCTAGTAAAAATTGTTCTTCATTATATTCATTAACAGAATATGTTTTAAAGCTATCTGGAATTACAAGTTCTTCTAAATTTCTTGGATTTACTGGGTAAGCAGCAATTTCTTTCCTTGTCCTACGAACCATTTTCTTCAGCGCTCTGTTGTTAGGCATCGTTCCTTGGCAAGCTTCCGACAAATTTTCTAGGCATTCGTTAATCACTTGTAAAGTTCCCTCTACAGTTGTTTTTCTTTGATGACTAGTTATTTCAATAATAACTACAAACTACAGGAAACTACCCATTTAATAATTCTATTATGTTGATCTTCATTGATGACCACCAAAATAGTTCTGCACATAAATGGGTCTGCGGCAAAATAGGCTGCGCCAAACAGGCCGCGCCAAATCGCTCACGCCAAAATGGTTGCGCTGAATGGTCCTAAACCCCCAAAATGAAATTAGTTATGTTATAGTATATTATACGTAAGGTCAAAGTTTAATTTGGTTCTGGGCAACAGTATAACTTCAACTGATGTGAAGTTGTTAAAGCCCCTGGGAATTCTTTTAAAATGCTGGTTTTCACACTTTATTCTGAGTTGTTTATATATTTTAATTGTGGACACTTTCATGGTTTTCATGGTAAATGAAGCACAGTAAACCAGTTTAATGGATATATCTGCATTGCAGACCCGGCAATTACAGATCAGTAAGTCTCACGTCTGTGATCTCAAGATGTTAGAAAGGATTCTGAGGGATAGGATTTATGACCATCTGGAAGAGCATGGCTTGATTAAATGCAGGCAACACGGCTTTGTGAGGGGCAGGTCATGCCTCACAAACCTTATCGAGTTCTTTGAGGATGTGACTAGAAAAGTTGATTAGGGTCGAGCTGTGGATGTGGTGTATACGGACTTCAGCAAGGCATTTGATAAGGTTCCCCATGGTAGGCTCATTCAGAACTGAAAATGTGTTGCTGGAAAAGCACAGCAGGTCAGGCAGCATCCAGGGAACAGGAGAATCGACGTTTCAGGCATAAGCCCTTCTTCATTCAGAAGGTCAGCAGAAATGGGATACAGGTAAACTTAGCTGTCTGGATACAGAATTGGCTGGCCAACAGAAGACAGCGAGTGGTAGTAGAAGGTAAATATTCTGCCTGGAAGTCGGTGGTGAGTGGTGTTCCACAGGGCTCTGTCCTTGGGCCTCTACTGTTTGTAATTTTTATTAATGACTTGGATGAGGGGATTGAAGGATGGGTCAGCAAGTTTGCAGATGACACAAAGGTTGGAGGTGTCGTTGACAGTATAGAGGACTGTTGTAGGCTGCAGCGGGACATTGACAAATGCAGAGATGGACTGAGGTGGGAGATGGACCTCAACCTGGATAAATGCGAGGTGATGCATTTTGGAAGGTCGAATTTGAAAGCTGAGTACAGGATTAAGGATAGGATTCTTGGCAGTGTGGAGGAACAGAGGGATCTTGGTGTGCAGGTACATAGATCCCTTAAAATGGCCAACCAAGTGGACAGGGTTGTTAAGAAAGCATATGGTGTTTTGGCTTTCATTAACAGGGAGATTGA
>NC_057713.1:24185780-24189226 GCF_004010195.1 Chiloscyllium plagiosum
AGGAGGTTTACTAGGATGCTGCCTGGACTGGAGGGCTTATCTTATGAAGACAGGTTGACTGAGCTCGGACTTTTTTCATTGGAGAAAAGGAGGAGGAGAGGGGACCTAACTGAGGTATACAAGATAATGAGAGGCATAGATAGAGTTGATAGCCAGAGACTATTTCCCAGGGCTGAAATGACTAACACGAGAGGTCATAGTTTTAAGCTGGTTGGAGGAAAATATAGAGGGGATGTCAGAGGCGGGTTCTTTACACAAAGAGTTGAGAGAGCATGGAATGCGTTGCCAGCAGCAGTTGTGGAAGCAAGGTCATTGAGGACATTTAAGAGACTACTGGATATGCATATGGTCACAGAAATTTGAGGGTGCATACATGAGGATCAGTGGTCAGCACAACATCATGGGCTGAAGGGCCTGTTCTGTGCTGTACTGTTCTATGTTCTATGTACATGGGGCCATTGTCCTGTCAATGGTCATTTCCAAGCATGTTGCTAGGGTTAAAGTGAAATACAGATGCAGAGTAGAATGGCCTTTTAAATAAGATTAGAGAGCACAGATTAGCAGCAGGGTTACTAACCTATGTCTTGCTCTGTACCACGCTTGTTGTGGAGTGCATAAAGTCCTTCATTTTTTGATTTAGATACTTTTACTGACCCTCTTCAGAGGTGTTATGATCCCCATGTGCTCTGTTTGTGCCTCTATATTATATGAAAAGATGTGGAGGTGTTGGTGTTGGACTGGGGTGGACAAAATTAAAAATAAGGGATGCAACTGATGAAGGCCAGTGCTCCAAATAAAGTTGGGTAACTATAGCCTGGTGTCATGTGATTTTTAACTGTGTCCAAAGATATGCAGGCTAGGTAGATTGGCTATGCTAAATTTCCCAATGTGTCCAGGGGTTTGTGTAGGTTAAGTGGATTAGCCATGGGAAATGCAGGGTTACAGAGATTAGTTAGGGGATTTGGTCTGGGTGGGATGCTCTTCAGAGGGTTGGTATGGATTCGATGGGCCCAATAGCCTGGTTCTACACTGTAGGGATTCTATAATTCTAGGATTCTATATTGTTTCTACAGACAACCACACAATGAACGATACCTATTTGATGCACATCTACAATGTAACTTTATTTAAAACAGAGCAGTTTGGAAGTAAAATTGAAGATATTGCTAAACTGTGTTCAGTCTTACCAAGAGAGGCATTCTTTCTGGAAATGAAGAGCTTGTTCTTGTTTATGGATTCAAATTTCGTGTGCTGCCATGCCACATTAAATTAATCACCTAGTTCAAACTCTTTTATTACCAGTTATCTCATCACAAACCAATTTCCATTGATGTCAAGCAGATCTGGTACAAGCGCATTGTGGAACATCAAATAATCTGACAGATTTTCATATGCTATGCAAATGGCTGGTGGTGTTGTATAATCTCAAGGCAAATCCTGGTCTGCATATACGTAAACCGTACAGATGTAATTACATTGACAAAATGCATGCTGTGCTCAATGAAGGTTGCAACTTTATATGTGAAAGACTTGCCACTACATATGACTGGAAAGCCACACTCAAAGGCAAGTTGCAAAGGTGCTTTTTGGACTTGGAAAAGATGTTAACTTGTATTATAATGTAAGTGATGGAATTTGTCCTCATGGCTCACTGTGTCAACTAATATATGGGTTACCTAAGGCACAAAAAAAAACAATGTTCATTTCTATTTCTATTGTTCTATTTATGAATGACTCTGCACAACATAAGTCAAATTGTTTGGTGAGCTTTTGTAGCCAGCTCTGAATGAATCTTCCAATGAGGATTCCTTCACTTTTGCAAAGTCCATACAAGACCTACATTTTAAGAGCAATAACACTTCTTGGATATTTACCAGCAGACCACTCAAAGAAGTCAATGTCGTTTGCATTATGTCACCATATCATGGTAATCGAGATGTGTCACTGCTGTCTGAATCTGTGTTCAATCAACTCATAAATTCATAGAGTTGAGTTCAGTTTCAATGACACAATTTGTGCTCAAGTCTAGATGGCATTACTCGACTCAGACCACCTTCACCAACATCTTTATTTAGTGGACCACTAACATCTTACACCTTCCACATTTCTGATAATTTGCAAGATTTGAATCTGCAGCTGCACTAAAGAGTCTCTTTACATAGCTTAATGAACTCCATCCTCTGCTCAAATTTAACATTGAAATGGAGCAATCAAATGAGCTTCCTTTCTTTGACATATGAGCTGAAACATCAGCCAATGGGCTCATAGTTATTAACTACCAAAAGCCTACATTAATTAGTCAATGAAAGCATTGCGATTCATACAATCCCACAAGATCAAAGTTATTGGTAAGCTTGTGAAGAGGACCTGAGTTTCCTGTACATCACACACATGTGATGCTGAGGAAGGGCATATCTGTGTGATAACAAATACACTGATCAAATTATCACTCATTGAATACTATGGAAACACATGAAGAGGCCTACATCAACCACTTTTGATCTTGAGCAGGGTTCAGTTTACGTCAGATTGTGCTGGAAGGGGGAGATGTCTCAAAAGTGTGAACAACAGGTGAAGTTAACTGTCTCAATTCCTGATGAAGGGATTTTGCCTGAAACATCGATTTTCCTGCTCCTCGGATATTACCTGACCTGCTGTTTTTTTTCAGCACCACACTCTCGACTCTAATTTCCAGCATCTGCAGTCCTCATTTTTGCCTTGTCTCATACAGCTACCATGCAGTAAATCCATCAACAGGATGCTGCCGTCAATCTAAAAACATGGTTTGCCTACCATACATGAGCATTCTGAAGAAGGCCTCCTGGACTTGAAATTAACTCTTTCTTTTTCTCTCCACAGATGCTGTCAGTCCTGCTGAGTTTCTCCAGCAATTTCTGTTTTTGTTACTCATTTGTGTAATGTGATACATGAATTTCAGAGCCAATTATCTGATACCAATTATGTAGGTCATATATCCCAATGTGGACCATTTCAAAGAACATATCTTGTTTTCCATTTACAGAATGCAGTATGCCAATTATATTCAACCAACCTGTATTTAGAGTCATAGAGTCATAGAGATGTACAGCATGGAAACAGACCCTTCGGTCCAACCCGTCCATGCTGACTAGATATCCCAACCCAATCTAGTCCCACCTGTCAGCATCTGACCCATATCCCTCCAAACCCTTTCTATTCATATACCCATCTAAATGCCTCTTAAATGTTGCAATTGTACCAGCGTCCTCTGGCAGCTCATTCCATACACATATCACCCTCTGCGTGAAAAAGTTGCCCCTTAGGTCTCTTTTATATCTTTCCTGTCTCACCCTAAACCTATGCCCTCTAGTTCTGGACTCCCTTCCAGGGAAAAGACTTTGTCTATTTATCCTATCCATGTCCCTCATAATTTTGTAAACCTCTATAAGGTCACCCCTCAGCCTCCG
>NC_057713.1:24191092-24205184 GCF_004010195.1 Chiloscyllium plagiosum
CAAACAGGTATTCTGTTTTGGAAAATGTAGGGGGTGATGGAACAGCCAAGTTTCTGGTATTGAGACTGGCTGTAATGCAACGAGGGGTATGTCGGCTTCCAAGAGATCAATTGTGTTAGGGGATTCTGTAGTCCGAGGTACAGACAGACGTTTCTGTGGCCAGCAGAGAAAAAGCAGAATAGTGTGTTGTTTCCCTGATGCCAGGATCAAGGATGTCTCAGAGAGGGTGCAGAATGTTCTCACGGGGGAAGAGGGGCCAGCAAGAGGTCATTGTCCATATTGGAACCAACGATATAGGAAGGGAAAAGGTTGAGATTCTGAAGGGAGATTGCAGAGAGTTAGGCAGAAATTTTAAAAAGATTTGCAAGCCTCGGGAAATTATATCCATCAGTAAATATGATGCAGCCATTAAACAATCCAAACTCTAAGAGTCATGCTGGAAACCATCTTAAGATCAGCAGTCAGGCTCATACTGGGATACATGTTTAGGCAAAAGGAATATTCATTAAAAAATGAATTTGTGATGATAGCCAATACACCCTCTTGGTATCACCCTGACTGATCACAATCCCTATCTGTGTGATCTGAGAATCTTTTAAGAAAATTAAGATTGGGAAGTAGCTGCTAACTTTGCCGCATCTTCAATGAAGTCTCAACCAATTTGAACCCTCCACTTATACTTTATGAAATAGTGTCCTCCACCCTTTTAAGTCTGTTTCAAACATCCTAGTTCTTGTGAGTAAAAGACAAAAAGCTTCAACCTTCTGTCACCTTTTAGCAGTGAAAATGCTGGAAATACTCAGCATGTGAGAATGGTTCTAGCTATGTGACAATGCCAAAATAGCACTTTTCAATAAATTACATCCTGTGTGATTGTGACAAAGGCAGACGAGAACACTCTCATTTGGATCTATTCTTACCTATCTAACTGGAGCTAGAAAATCACTCGAACAGACATATTTTCCTCCTTTCACACCACTATTTCTGATGTCCTCTTCTCCAGGGATCAAATCTTGGCCCCCTCTTATTCTTCATCTACATGTTGCCCTTTTCTCAACACACTATGAAGGCAAAATATTAGTTTTTAGATGTATATTGATGACATCCAGCTCCAGCTCACCACCACCACTCTTCAATCCTCCTTTCTTGCTCAGTTATTGGACAGCTTATCTGACATCCCGTACTTGAAGGTAGAAATTTCCCCCAGTTGAATAATATGAGGATAGAAGCCATATGTTCCTTTTTTAACCTCAAGCTCCACTCCTAAGCTATCAACTCTGCCCCTATCCCTGGCAAAAATCAAATGGAGGAGAAAGTGGGGACTGCAGATGCTGGAGATCAGAGTCAAAGAGTGTGGTGCTAGAAAAGCACAGCCAGTCAGGCAACATCTGAGGAGCAGGAGAGTCGATGTTTTGAGCATAAGCTTGAGTCCTTATGAAGAACTTATGTTTGAAACATCGACTTTTCTGCTCCCCAAAAGTAAAATGAAACCAGTCTGTTTACAACATTTGATCTGAAAATAGATTCAGACCTCAAAATGTTTCCATTTCTAAGGCTGTCTTTCTCCACTCCTATATGGTCACTCGACTTCTAACTGTCTGAGGTCAATTACTGTTAAGAGGCTTGTCAGTGCAATTATTAGGTGTGACTATTTCAATGTACTCTTGGCTGGTTTTCCACAATCTACCTTTGATGGACATCATGCCACCCAAAACTCTGCAATTTGTGTCATTACTCACTGTGAGTCCCATTTTCCATCTTATTTCTTTAATCATACTTCTGGCTCCGGGTCAAGTATTGTCTTGAAACAACACTCTCATGCTTGTTTTCAAAACCCTCCATGACCATGCCATTTCCACTCCAATACCTTACAATCCTCCAAGATATTTGTGCTTCTTTAATTCTGTCCTCATACACATTCCCAATTATAATTGCTCCGTCATTGACAGCCATTCCTTCAGTATTCTAGGTCCCATCATTACACTTCTTCTTGTATTTTCCTTACTCTGCTCCTTTAAGTTAGTTCTTAAGATCTACATTTTTTAACAATCCTTTGGTCATCTGACATAAAATCTCTTTCACTATCTTTATGGTAAAGCCTTAGTTAAAATGCAATGCCTTTTGGTATTTCATTAGGTTAGAGGTAGTACATAAACTTCAATTGATTTTGTTGAAATGCTAACAACCACGACCCATGAACCGTTTCTCTCTCCACAGATTCTGTCTTACCTACTGAGTATCTCTAGCATATCCCATTTTTATTTCAAATAGCAATTGTAGTTAAATGCATAGTAAATGAAGGACAGTGCCATATCGAAAAATGTGAGGTTATCTACCTTGGTAGGCAAAACCAGGAAGGCAGTTTACTACCTGAATTGTGATAGATTGGGAAAAGGAGAAGCGCAATGAGACCTGGAGGTCATTGTACACTATGTGCTGAGTGTAAGCATGTAGGTGCAGCAGGCGGTGAAGAAAGCAAATGGGATTTGATCTTCATAGCGAGAGGACTCCAGTACAGGAGCAGGGATATCTTACAACTATTGTCCAGGATCTTGGTGAGACCACACCTGGAGCATTGTACATTGGTTAGGTCACCTTCTCCAAACAAGAATGTTCTGACTATGGAGAGAGTGCAACGGGACTGTGCTATCAAGGCTGACGAGAGACTTGATCGCTTAGGACTAGGTTCATTGGAGTTTAGTAGAATGAGGGGAGATCTCATTAAAACCTATAAAATTCAAAAAGGACCACACAGGGTTAACCCAAAATTGTTGTTCCCAATATTGGTGGAATCAAGAACAACAGAACAGAAGCTAGGGATTATGGGTAGGCCATTTAGAACTGAGATGAGGAGCAATTTCTTCATCCAGAGAATGGTAAACCTGTGGAATTACCAGCTGCACAAAGTAGGTGTGGCCAAAACATTTAATGGTTTCAAGAAGAAGTTAAATATTCCCTTTTGGGCTAAAGGTATCAAAGGGGAGAAAACGGGAGCAGGGTACTGAATTGGATGATCAGCCATGATAACCAAGAATGGTGGAACAGGCTCAAAGGGCTGAATGGCCTACTTCTGCTCCTATTTTCCATTTTTCTACAATATGTAATTTAACATCTCAGACTAATTATATTTCAGCATCAATTACTTTTATTTGCTTCATGTTGGTGTTCTGTCCACAGAAGCTGCGTGACCTGCTGAATTTTCCAGAGTTTTTATTTTTATTTCAGATTTTCAGCATCTGTGGAATTTGGCTTCTGTTTTCCCTCTATGCTAATTGTACAAAGCTTCGGTACATCAAATCTAATTCTGTTCACAGCACTGGATACTCCAGAAACCTATTTTCCCAAGTCACTGGTTTCAGCAAAGTATATGAGCATAAAGGAAGTGATAATTGGTAAGTGAAGAAAAAAGATCCTTAATTCCTAAACCTCCCCACGTTACACAACTTCAATTAACCAAGTTATGTTTGATTTGTTTGTAGCACAGTGGTAGTGCTCCTGCCTCTGAGCTATAATCCTGGGTTCAACTCTCACCTGTTTCAGAGTAATGTCACAACTTCTGTGAACAGTTTGATTAAAAATATTTATATAATATCCTCATATTGCATAGCTATCATTACTTATATTATTGAAAAATGTAGTTCCCACATTTATCCAACCATATGGGGATGTTTCACTCACCCAAAACATAGCAACCATTGTTTATTTCCATTATAAAAGTGCCTTCTGGCAGAAACACATGTTCATTTAATTGTTTGTACCTTATTCAGCAGCAATTCATTTGCATACTTCATCACCTCTCTCTCATGTAAGGCCATGAGTTGAGTTTCAGTAACAAGCATGCTGAATGAGTAAAAGCATGATGTTAAGGTGCAATTACCTTTAAGGAGCGTGGGATTCAAGTTCAACAGATCAACTTGTTATTAACAATTTCAAACAACCCTTTTCAAATTTAAATATCACATTTCTGGAGGGCATCGGAATTGAACCAATGGCTTTTGGTTCAGCGAAAGAGACACTAACTCTGTGCCACAAGACTTTCAGGATGATTTGTTACAATTGTACTCAACAGTAACAATGCTAGCCAAGCTCATTCAACTCATACAGTAAAGAAATTACATTCATATTCATAAATCCACTATAAATGGACAACTTTATATCAGTACTAAATGTTTGGAAACAATGCATTGAAAGGTTAATATAGTCAATTGTGAGGAAGGTGAAAGAAATGTCTAGCCAAACACTAGAGGAATAGTATACCATTTTCACATTCATATAGAATCCCTTCCACTCATTGTATCCTTTTTAATCAGATATGATATCTCTGATACCTGACTCATATGTGAAAATGTACACAAAATGCATATCATTCTTATTTACAACATAATGTTTTCATTTAATTCTTATGTTTGAACTTAATGTTTTCCTTTCTTCCATTGCTTGCTGTTGCAAAATGATGCGATGTAATATGATTGTGCTTTGATACAATAGGGCTGTGCTCAATATTCAGATCAAGTCCCTTTAGATTCATGCATTGAAATCGGATAGACTTTTACCAAAATGTGACATTCTACAGTCAACATTATTATGAGTCAAACAGCAATATGCAGAGGTGAGAAGATTCTAAACTGAATAATACAACTCAATTTCAAGTGCAGAAGAGAAGGCTTTATTCCTTCAAGGTGTCTATTTTTCACATTTGGAATAAGAGTGAAACATTGGGGGTCGGTGGCACAGTGGCTCAATGGTTAGCACTGCTGCCTCACAGCACCAGGGACCTGGGTTCAATCCTACCCTCAGGCAACTATCTGTGTGAAGTTTGCACATTTTCCTTGTGTATGCATGGGTTTCCTCCAGGTGCTCTGGCTTCTTCCCACAGTCACAAAAATGTGCAAGTTAGGTGAAACAGCCATGCTAAATTGCCCATTGTGTTCAGGGATGTGTAGGCTAGTTGCATTAGTCGGGTAAATGTAGGATAATAGGGTAGGGGAATGGGTCGAAGTAAGTCACTCTTCAGAGGGTCAGTATGGACTTGTTGGGCTGAAGGGTCTGCTTCCAAACTGTAGGGATTCTGTTTAAAAAAAAAATTGGCCCTTGAATATGCTCTACTGTGAAGACCATATCAAAGAATCCCTACATTGTAGAAACAGATCATTCAGCCCATTGAATCCACACCAAATCCCCCAAAGAGCATCCTACCCACACCCAGTCCCATACTCTATCCCTATAAACCTGCATTTCCTGTAGTTAATCTACCTAGCCTGCAGATCCCTGGACCCTATAGGCAAGTTAGCATGGCTGTGAGAGGTAATTTCGGTTTAAACTTTAAGATGTGCCTGGACCACAGACTGATCTATAATAGAAGACAAAACCTTTGTTTCTTTTCTAACAACCATTTTATATACTCAAAAGTAGAGTAGTTTAAATTGTGCAGAATGCTGACAATTTGTGAGCGATAGTAAAAGCAGGCAGGCTCTTGATTAATGAAGCCATTCACACAGCAGAGAAGGATAAGTCCTTGGCTGATAAGACTCCAGGATGGGAGTACGACTTGAGACATCTGTTTTGATAAGACCACAGGGTGAGAAAAACAACAAACTTTGGAGACTCTGGAGCCTTTTGTTGCAGACTTTGTGATAAAAATAATGATGTTTTTAAGAATGTGAACCTCATGGCTTGTTGGAGCCAAGGAGAGGAGGGACTTGTCCTATAAATAATGGAGACTTTGTAAGCCTCAGCGCGCCTTTTCTTTAAGGGTGCCCGACTCTGCAGACTTGACTTGTTAATAAAACTTTGTTTTCCTGAATTTGTCTAGAGCGATTATTGAGAAGCGATTTTCGTTTCTAACAATGGCTAATCCACCTAATTACCCATCTTTGGACTATGGGAGGAAACCAGAGCACTTGGAGGAAACCCACAAGACATGGACAGAATGTCCAAACTCCACACAGATAGACTGTTAATGTATCTTTCAGTTTTTTTCTGTAATTTTGATTGTGGACTGAAATGGAAAGAGGACAAAATGAAGTTAAAACCAAAGATTGCAATGAGGAAGATTGCACTTAATAGCAAGTTCTCTGACACTTATCTAAGGTGCTGTTTACACAACTGTTTCTTCAAGCATTGGGGGAAGTCTGGTCACAGACATGTTGGAGCCATGGGATGAGTACAAATGGAAATTTAGCCAGCAAAGTGCAGATAATTAGTCTGACAAATTCTGGATGACAAAGGCCTGTCAACAACTCTGTGATTGCCTTCACGGTGGCTGAACAGCTTGTGGTTGTTACACTTTGGGTCAAAAGCCAACCAGAAAAGAAGGAGCTATCCTTTACTCTCTGCTATGATAAAAACTCCCTCAAACCTGAAGGACAGTTTATTTCCCCTCATCAGTCTTTGCAAACTGTGGCTTATAATCTATAAGTCAGTTAGTTCCGAAGTGGGAACTCCTGGAATTGAGTCAAAGTATCTGTAGATGAAAAATTGAGGAGCAGCAGCTCCTGACAAGTCAAAAGGTTAATCTCAGAGAAGTCTGTGGACATGGACCTCTGAATTGCCTGTCCAGTCATTCTTGCTGTCCAAAACACCCCATGTCTTTTTTTTGTTTCTCTCTGTCTGTACATATGTATATGTGTAGGGGAAGTCGGTTCGAGTATGAAAAAGGTTAAGATTATGTCAGTTTAGCCAGCTATTAGTCATGAGTAGAGAAGCTTTGTGGCTGTCGTGACATGATATAGTTGGTGAAAGATAAAGCTGGATTGCCAACATTTGTCCAAGAGGACAGTGGCCCTTTCTCTTGTGACCCTTTCCCTCATCTTAGCTGTTGTCTAAATACTTGCCATACAACTTACATGTTCAGAATTTCTACCAGAGAGGCCATGGGATGGTAAGGTGACATTTATCTCACCTGGGGGCTGATAGTCACAGCAATATTGGATCCAGTTGGACATGGACCATAGATGGAGAATGGAGTTCAGTTTTGGGCACTGAATTTTAAGAAGGATGTATTGAGACAGCGGAGCATGGTTTCAGAGTTATCCTTAATTCATTCAACACTTAGGGTTAATGAAAAAGAAGCTTGGTTGGAGTGTATAATTGATGGCTGATTTAGTATCGATCACATTGCACCAGTACCAAATTTGGAAGTACTACATTCTGAGTGGAACTTCTAACTAATGTTGAGTTAAGAAAGCATATGTACTGTAATATGAAGCTCACTGGAAATAGAATTAGGCTGCCCAAGCTCTGTATCCAGCAGACAAAGGGAGAGGCAATTCCAATTTTGGCGAGGTTTAAAAGACATTCTGAAGGAAGAATGGACACAAAATGAATAGGATGTTACACGTAACTATCTCCTAACCCCATTGTACCTTCCTTTAACTGTATATTTTGAACCAATCCATTAATTGAATAAAGATGCAGTAGGGAGTCAGTAATGTACTCAACAGGAGAGGGCACAACACTATCATGTTCTTGATCTCATCATGCTGATAATGAAATTTGCTGAGATAAGGAAAATATTGAGAGAACCTTTTGTATTTTTGACTCAGGTCAGGAGGGTTTGTTGAGTAGGGTTTCTCAGTGCAAGGCCTAGCATGTTTCCTCACCACATCTTACCAACTTGTTTCATTAATTACCTCAGTCAGCCCCCTCATCTAATTTGAGCTCCATTCAATCATTCACCATTCCTCACCAGATATTACCTGAAATACCAATATCCCTAGCACCAGTGGCATTTTTAAAACACCGCTGCAACCCTGGACAAGCATTGCTAATCTGGCTTTGCCCTTCACCGGCAATGTCGTGGCACAGTAGCGTCATAGCCGTACTGCTCATGGTATATAACTGGCTTAAGTGACACTTGGCAGGATAACTTTAGTCACTGTTTAAGCACTCAGCCACACAGTTTACCTGATCATAGCTACATCCTATCCAACCATTATCTACGTGCTCACTGCAGACCCACAGGTTGTCATTGTCCACTTCACAGACAGGTAGGCAATTGGACAATTCTGACAATTCCAAACATAAGCTGTTATCTACAGTCAGCAAAACCAAAAACAACTTTAAAATATGTAGAATCCTGTTCATCAGCATAATGAAAATAAAATAATGGCATCATGACCAACAATTATCTTACGGGCTGTCCATTGCACCCAGCTCTCATTTACTGGAACTGAGTGTCCATCAGGTCCTGTCTAGATTGTAGCACCCAAAGCAACAGGGCTCTGTCATGCACAGGGAGATTTTCCTCACCCTCAATTTTCCCATCTCCCTCCTCCTCCTGCTCAGAAGACTGTTCCCAGTTTCTCAGCAACTTTAATATTGCCATGTCCTCCGCTCCAATCGTACAGAGCGCAGCAGGCCAGGATGAGGCAGCCCTCTCTGTCCAGACAACACAGAAGGGACGCTCTCCTGCAAACCAGTGAACCTAATTTTCATCAGCCCAATCATCTGCTCCAGCCACAGCCCTAGTTGAAGAATGATCAGCATTGTCCCTGTACCCTATACCATCCTGGGGATTGCACAATGGTGTTATTGGCCCTGGTCATATTGGGAGCCCTTGTCCCTCAGTAAGCATCCTTGTGAGACCTGGAGCCTCAAACATACCAGAGAGTGCCCCAGAATGTGGGAATCATGGCTGCTGCCAGGATAGTGATCACAGTTCACCTGAGTATGAATGGAATGGAAGCCCCTTTCTGTTGATGAATTCTGTCATGTTGTGATATGGCACTGTCAGTGCCATGTGTGTGCAGTCAATGGCACCATGTACCTAGGGGAAGCCAGCCGCATTTCCGTTTTCGGAGCTGCAGCACTGACCACATCACGAGGAAACAAAATGAAATGCTGTGATCTTGCACACAGAGCATTGGTCACTGTCCTGGTGCATCAAGAGACCCCACTTGGGTTGCCTATCATTCCCTGGAAGGAGTCACTTGCATTGAGTGCTCAGCCTGGCTGTTGACCTTCCCAGCCAGCAAAAAATACTGGATTTTCACTCCTACCCTCAGGACCCACCAAAACAATTGGAATAGATCTGTCACAATGTTCAAACGTACAGAGCCTCCATCAATAATCCCCTCACTCATCCCCAGGAAACAGTCATATATGAAAACTTCTGGTCCTCCCATGGCCTCACCATCTCCTTGTGGAAACCTGAAGCTGTGACCGCTGCTTGAGCTCGGTATACCTTGGCCTCTATAATGGCTTATTGGTAATTTGGGCTTGCCATCAGCCCTGATCCTCCTACACCCACCTGCACATTCCAAAGAAAGGTAGCTGCAGTGACCAATATCCCATCAGTGGCTGGATACTTGTTAGTAATGACCAATGTTGGGAACATAAGGAACAGAATAAGTTCTTAGTCCTGAGAACAAGACAGTGGTGGTTTACCCTGCAGATGAGGGCTGCACACTGTAGTCCAGACAGTGACATGCTACACCCTTATATTGAGGGCCATCTCTCCAGCATTCATTCAGCTTCAGTCTCTGCATCTGCACCAACTTGCTGTTCCAGCCGAGTGAGAATTATATAACAACAAATGGTTGTGTTTACTGAGCTCCAAATCCTTCCTATCCCAAATCCAAATCAACAATCCAACTTGACACTGCATTCAATAGAGTCTATTCTAATACTTAAATGACCAAAGATGTAGCAGAAAATTCCACCTCCCTTTGTTCCCTTGCAAGTTTCACAAATTATGCTTCACTTTTGGACAACATCCACCTCTATTTAAGTTATTGCCACTAACCTCTGCATCATTGAGATGCCTTCAGTTTACAAGTATCAATGGCATGGTGCAAATGACCTTTGGTTGCATTTGCTCCAAATCTCATTCACTTTTGCATGGACAATATAATGATTGTAAATTAAATGTAGCTGATGTTTGCAAGTCTGTGTTTCATGTACTTGCCCCTTTGATGTCCTAGCATCAGCAAGTGTGGAGCCTGTGCATTTATCCATTAAAGTGTCACTGACTCTGCTCACATTGGGCATTGTCCTCGATATGTTTCTGTTGCAGTTAGCAACTTGTGAACAGCCAGTGATGGCAGGGAGCACAACTCATTATGGACACAGTGAGCAATGCCCTCTGCTTGGTCACTAGTTACTCTGCAAAGTTGCGCTGCTCTCTTTATGCTTAACCCAGGCAACTCATTTTTACTCTTTCTCTTTCATGTTCAAACTCTCCACTGTTTTGAACTTTACCTCCAATTTTCCTCCTTGTTGCCTGAGCCCTGATATTATAACTTACTGGTGCCCCCTGTGGTCCTGTCGGTTCTGCCTGTGGAGGCCACCACAGTGGGCAAAGCCAGTAATCCCCTCTCCCATAGATTGCTATGACCATAATGGAATGCCATACCTATACTATACCTCAACTTTAGCTCCAGTCATTGTGCTTGCCTCCACCTCAGCATTTGCCTCTACTTCACAACCTCCAGGCCTTGCTTACTCATCCCCTGGTGGGAATGAGGCCCCTTTTGCCCTGACAGCCCCCCCCCCCCCCCAGTTATACCCTCCCCACCACTCGATGCACAGAATTCCAGTGGTGCATTCAGCCCAGGCCCCTGACCAACTTCAATGGGCAGCTTCTTGACATAACGAACCAGATCTCTGACCGCTGTCTTTCCAGCTTCCTGACTGACAAAATATGACTCTCCTGACTGCTTGGGATGGCCCAACAGGATGGACTATTGCCCACTCCCTGGACTGTAGTCAGTCATGCAGCCTGACCGTGACTTCCCTAATGAGGTGACCAACCATGTCCGAGTCCCTGTAACTGACAGTACCAGGATTGACAGCAGATCCCCTTGCCTGGACTGAGGGTAAGCCCCCACATACTTGTGAAATGACTATTTGGTTGGATAAGCTTGCAGAGAGATTGCCATGCAGTCAGCTGATACATGCTGCAGGTTTCGGATTGACATCTCACCGTTCTGCACAGCAAGATGTTACCATCTCCTGGACAGATTCCCATCGCCAAATATGACAAGTAATCTGTCTATTTGACTAGACAATCGAGCATGCCAATATAGCAATACTGACAGTCTTATGCAGTAGTCTCTTGGTGCTAGTTGCCGGTGAGGTGGGTGTCAACTTCTATAGAATCCTGCAAATGGATTCAGAAAGGTCCCATGAAAACCCTGAGGAGTTGGAAATTATCAGATGCCAATGCCCATGAACAACTAGTGTGTGTGGCTTGTGCCAATGGATGCAGTTGCATGGTGACCAATATGGAGGCTCTTCTTAGTCATTGGTGTGGTTAAGCCACCAGGCATCCACTCTGACTTCCATGTTGAGAACTCTCAGTCTCCAGGTTGCTGAATTGGTGGTACGATAGAAAGCAACATATTAATGAGGTGAGATTTACAACTGATAATGTGGTTAACAAGCAATAATCCCCTTTAGCAGGTGACTTACACTGCCTCATGAGAATCTCACCTTCACGTCCGGAACTTAGTTAAAAGATGCAGCAATATTGATCCCAACATTGGAAAGACCCTTGACTGATTTGTCGCGTGATTCCTCCACATTTCCTCCCAAAGCACACATCATTTGGGCCCCTGTAAGACTTCTCTCAGTAAGTTGATTTAAGAACTATCTTTCATCCTGTCTTAGGGCTGCAAGAGAGAACACGATCATGTGACACTGCATCACTTCCTTTTCTTGTTTCATTAGCCTATCACACAATGAGAATACTTATATTTCAGCCATCAAATACATATCAGTGTGGTACCATTTTCAGACTGGTTCAAAGTTCACAAAACATTAGCCTTTCCTTTCAGCAATCTGTGCTATTGAACATCTGTGGAGCACAGTAGTCAATCTGGTGCCGATTGTAAAAAAAATACAATCACGGTATTTGTCAGGCAGGCCTCAGCTGTGGTGAATTGTGATTTGCCATTCTGTTTCTCACCTCTCCCACAGAGCTGAAAGAAAGACAAAGATTTACATAAATTTAATCTGATGTTGCGTCTCTGGAAGGGATCGCTGGAAGGGAATTGCATTCAAGTTATCTATTTCAAATGTCAGCTGCAATTTATTTGCAACATTTCTTGCCAACCGTGGCAATGATATCTTCAGACTGCTTTCCCTCCTGCTCCTCAAAGTCATCTAAATGTCAGGAACTTGCTCTAGCATAGCACTGCTTTCTCAGGAATTCATTAAGACCATAGAGCCATAGAGTTCTACAACACAGAAATTGGTAAATGGTATTGCAACATTTGAACTATTTGCCACCTATCCTTAGACCTTTTCATTAAAAATGTTATTATTTTTAATGTAGTTACCTTCATTAAGTAAAATAAATTATTTGCATTTCATAAGATGAGAGAGAGAGAGCATCTACCAACCCTTTTACATTAACCTTTCTGTGTTTCCAGTATTGAGAAATATCAGGAAGAGAAACAAATAAAATAACATTGGAAATCAATAAAGTGTATGGATTTCAGGACAACAACTGCAAGGAGCAAAGAATGCAGAACTTTACCTACTGTTATTGATGTGATCTGAGGCATTCTTCAATACTTTACATTTGACATTGTCGCCCTGTTGTTCAAAAATTATTCTTCTGAAGCTTACAAACTCACTTAGGAAAGGGCCTCAAAGCAAGAGTGGCTTGCCTGCTGTCAGGATCAATATTTGGTGGCATTTTGGTGGCTATGTATAATAATGAATAGTTGTGAAAGATTATCTTGCTAAAAAGCTTCACCCCACAGATGAATAAGTTACTGTCAATATTGATGTAGTGCAGGATCAGATTGCGTTGTTCATTTTGATTTTATCAAAGCCGGAATAAAACAAGTACAATCAACATGAAATGAAAAGAGGTTGTTAAATCACAAACAAAGAGAATATAGCATTCCAAGTTGTTATGAAAGTTTAAAGTCTTTCACAGCCAACTAATGATTTTCAAGTACTGCAGGTTCCTGCTATCCTTATTCAGAGTTATTCCACTTTAACACCATGCATATAATTGTGTATATACTCTCGCTATTGGATCTTCCATTTTCGCATTGTTTTGCTTGAGGCCTGAGCATTTGTGAAGCAATTGGCGCCATTTTGGAATAATTTCAAGGTGTTTGATCACACTCAATGTGACAGTGACGTTTTCTTGAAACCACGCAGTGTTGTTTTATGTGATAAATATCTATACCCGCGGCAATTTCCTCAAGAGTGAAGTTAAAGAGAAATGAAGTGAGCAAAGTGAAGTGCAGGTGCTTAGTTCTTTGAAAATGAATCACAGGCAGACAGGGTGGTGCAGAAGGCATTTGGCACACTTGCCTTCATTGGTCAGTACATTTAGTGTAGGAGTTGGCATGTCGCATTGCAGCTGTACAGAACATTGGTGAGGACACTTTTAGAATACTGCATTCAATTCTGGTCTCCCGGCTATAGGAAAGATGTTGTTAAACTTAAAAGGGCTCAGAAAAGATTTACAAGCATGTTGCCAGGGTTGGAGGGTTTCAACTACAGGGAGAGGCTGAATAGGCTGGGACTTTTTCCCTGGTGCATCAAAGGCTGAGGGGTCCCCTTATAGAGGTTTATAAAATCATGAGGGGCATGGATAGGGTAAATAGCTAAGCTCTGTTTTACCAGGGTAGGGAAGTCCAAAACTAGAGAGTATTGGTTTAAGATGAGAGGGGATAAAAGGGTCCTAGGGGGCAATGTTTTCACACAGAGGTGATGCGTATGGAATGAGCTGCCAGAAGAGGTAGTGGACACTGGTACATTTACAACATTTTAAAAGCATATGGATGGGTACATGAATAGGAAGGCCCAAAGGCTGGCAAAAGGGACTAGATCAGTTTAGGATACCTGGTCAGTGCAGATAGGTTGAACTAAAGGGTCTGTTTCCATTTTGTATAACTTTATGACTATAACTCCATAAAGCCTGGACCATTGATTTTAATACAGCTAACATAACTATACATTCAAAGTTTGTGAGAAGATTTGTAGCTCGGGTGCTCGTTGTTGTGGTTCTGTTCGCTGAGCTGGGAATTTGTGTTGCAGACGTTTCGTCCCCTGTCTAGGTGACATCCTCAGTGCTTGGGAGCCTCCTGTGAAGCGCTTCTGTGATCTTTCCTCCGGCATTTGTAAT
>NC_057713.1:24206947-24236375 GCF_004010195.1 Chiloscyllium plagiosum
TGTACTCTGCTTTGTCCAGGATGACCGTCATTCTGCCTTTGTCTGCTGGTAGTATGATTATGTTCTTATCATTTCTTAGTGATTTCAGTGCTTCCCTCTCTTTGGTGTTGAGGTTATGTGTTCCTAGAGGCATGGCATTCATCCACAGATTGAATCAATAAGCACATCAACCTGGACCCAATATACTGACCACTGCAACGGACAGCTGGAACTGACAACCGGAAGCGGCAGATTCAAACCACAATAATTATACATTTCTGAAATGCTATTTTATTTTTGAATCCCAGGTAGCCCCTGTCAAAGTTTCACATCAGGTGAGACTATTTTAAACTTGCTTTCATAAAGATATAAGAACGAGAAGCAAGAGTAAGCATTTCAGTCCCTCAAGTCTACCGCGTCATTGAATACAATCATGGCTGATCTCATCTCGGCCTCAACTCCACTTTTCTACCCAATCTCCATGACACTTCAATCCATTACCAGTTAAAATGCTGTCTATCTCCTCTTAAATTTACCCACCACAGTTCTGGGTAGGAGAATTCCACACATTCATCAGCCTTTTTTCTGCATCCCCTTATTTCTGTGGCACTGGGCATTCTCTTGGGTGAAAGATACAGGGTTCAGTACCTATTCTGCAGGAAAATGACTCTGAAATACTTTGACTGATTTTGGAGGCAAACTGCAGCCTGTTTCCAAATTTATAGCAGGTGAAGCAGAAAAGCCATTTTAAATTTAGTAAGAAAGATAATTCCTATCGACTGGAATTTTACTTTTTTAATGGAGCATCCAAAAGGGAATTCTAAAGGTTCACAATGCTCCGAAAAAAGAGAAATGTTTCCTCATCTCTGTTTTAAGTGGGTGACCCCCAATTTTTAAACTACAACCCAGTTCTAGATTCTCCTGTAAGAGCAAACATCCTTTCAACATTTACTTGTTAAAGTTTGGTCAGACTCTTTTTGTTTCAATGAACTCACCTCCTCTCTTTGAAATTTCAGAGAATATAGATCTATCCTGTCTAGCTTTTCCTTACAAATCAGTTGGCCCACTATCAGCATCTACCTAGCGTCTTCCCACTACCTCACCTCTATCCTTCTATTTATCTCTCAGCTCCCTTGCCCCACCCACATTCCTAATGAAGAGCTTATGCCCAAAATGTCGACTCTCCTCCTTCTCGGATGCTGCCTGACCAGTTGTGCTTTTTCAGCGTCACACTTTTCAACTCTGATTTTCAGCATCTGCAGTCCTCACTTTCTCCCATTCCAGATGTTACTCTAGTTAAACATCATTGAACTGCCTCCAATGCATTAACATCATTCCTTTCACGGTGACCAATACTGAACAAGGTACTCCAGATATGGTCTCATGAATGTCCTGTATAACTGTAGTATAACCTCCCTACTCTTGCATTCAATTCCCCTCGTAATGAAACAGAGCATTCTATTAGCTTTCCTGCATATTGACATTCTGTGATTCATGTACCAGGGCCCCCAGCACTCTCTGCATCTCAGAGCTCTGCAACCTGTCATCATATGAATTATATGCATTTTTCAAAATCCTTTCTGCCAAACTGGGCTTATACACTTAATGGTAAGGTCTTGGAAAGTGTTTCTGAACAAAGAGACTTTGTGGTGCAGGTTCATAGTTCATTGAAACTGGAGTCGTAGGTAGACAGAATAATGAAGAAGGCTTTTGGTATGGTTGCCTTTATTGGTCAGTGCATTGAGTACAGATGTTGGGAGGTCACATTGCAGCTATAGGACATTGGTTAGGCTACTTTTGGAAAATTGATTTCAATTCTCATCTCCTTGTTGTAGGAAGGATGTTGTTAAACTTGAAAGGGTGCAGAAAAGAATGTTGCCAGGGTTGGAAGGTTTGAGCTATAGGGAGAGGCTGAATAGGCTAGGACTATTTCCTCTGGAGTGTCGGAGGCTGAGGGGTGACCTTATAGAGGTTTATAAAATCGTGACAGGCATGGATAGAGTCTTTTCCCTCGGTTAGGGGAGTTCAAAACTAGAGAAAATAGGTTTAAGGTGAGAGGGGAAAGATTTCAAAGCTATCTAAAGGGCAACATTTTCATGCAGAGGGTGATGGAGGCTGGTACAATTACAACATTTAAAAGACATCTGGATAAATATACAAATAAAAATGGTTTGGAGGAATATGAGTCAAATATGACTAATTAATTTAGGATATCTGGTCGGCATGGACAAGTTGGACCAATATTTCCATGTTTCCATGCTGAACACCTCTATGACTCTATGACAAATTCAAAATTTCCCACATTAGACTCCATTTGCCAGATCTTAGCCCACTTAGCCAATCTATATCCTTTGTAGAGTCCTTCTGTCCTTTTCACAACTCACTTCCTTACCTACCTTTGTGTCATTAGCAAATTTAGTTACTATAAATTTGATCCATTCATCCAAATCATTTACATAAATTGTAGAGAGGCAAGGGTCCACAACTGATCTGTGGTATACTCTTGATGTCTTCCCAGCCTGAAAAATATATATTTATTCCTACTGTCTCTTTCCTGTTAGCCAGTTAATCTTCAATCAAAGCCCACGTGGTTACCCCCCTATATTGTGAGCTTTTATTTTCCTCAATAACTTTTGATATGGCATCTTTTTAAATGCCTTCTGCAAACCTTAATACAATACAGTCACTGGTTCCCCTTTATTTACAGCATAAGTTAATTTCTCAAAGAACTTCAATAAATTATTTAATCAAATTTGCCTTTGACAAAACCGTGTTGGCTGTGACTGTGACATCTTTAATAATTGTTTGTAATATTTTTCCTGAAATATAAAGTAGAAAAGATATCACAACTAAATTTCAAAATTACTTTAGTCCAACTCAAACAATTCATTCCAAACTAATTCAGAAATATGCAACAATTTCTTACTCACACAATTCACTCACAAAAACACCAGACAAATTTATCAATGCACACATTTTTTCTAAATTAATGCATATTTGTGAAAGTATTATGTGTCTGCAACATGTGCATCAATTCAAGAATTGATTTCAAATATAATGACCATTGTTGACATTCTATTTGCCCAAATTGAATAGTGGATGGTGTAAGCTGTTAAATTTGTGTACTATGCTGGCATTTGAGCTAATGTAATGTCAGAACAGATACTGAATGGTGTTGCTTAGTTTTGTTTACTTAGGTGAAATTTGATACTTTTATCACAATGTTCAGATAAATTCCTGGTGAGGAACCCAGAACAGTGATTGGCAAAGCTTTAGTTATGATATTCCCAGGGTTGAACAATTAAGAAGTGACCTCCAAATGGCAGGGTTACTGTGTTTGACGATCCATTCATTTTGGCCTGTGAAGATGGGAACTGTCCATCTTCACCATGTGGGAGATACCTGGTATTGCAAAGAGGTGGAAACAATGTCATGGAGTCACATTTCCTGATCGGCAAATGTAGGAGAAAGGGAGCGTATCCTTAATCCAAGCTTTTTTTTTTAATCTGCAAAAGGAGCAATGTCATAGTGAAGTCAATGCAGAATATGTGTAGGTCCTCAGAATCAACAGCTACAAGTAAGATGCCCTCTCTTATTGATTTATTAAAGTATTGATTTTACATTGATATAAAGCAAGCATGAGCAGAAATATCAATCAGTTTCCCTGAAATGGTTGCAAAGGCATGCTTGCTGCATGAGCTATATCCCCTTCATGAATTCCCACCAGCAAAGTCAGGATGTCTGTATCCAGTGGAATCCTGCAGGGGTCAGTGTTGCGGCCCTTGCTGTTTGTGGTTTCTGTAGATGACTTAGATGTGAATTTAGGACTATTGATCAATAACTTCACCAGTGATACAATAATTGATGATGTGGGAGATAATGAACAGTGCCACCTTAGACTACAGGAGAATAAGAACCAACTCATCAGATGTGCTGATCAGTCGCAAATGGAATTTAATCTGGATAAGATGAGGCACTTTGGCAAAGCAATCAAGGCAAAGGGATGCATGATAAGTGGTTGGACCCTGGGAAGCACCGACGGTCAGAGGGAATGTGATGTACATGTACACTGGTTTTTCTAAGGTATCAGGACAGGGGGATAAAGTGATTAAAAAGGCATGTGGTATATTTGCCGTTATTGGTCAAGGCATGGACTTTAAGACCAGGGAGGTTATACAAGAACTGTATAAGACTTTGATAAGGCCACAGCTAGCGTCCTCTGGGATCCACATTATAGGAGAGATGTGACAGTACTGGAGAGGGTGCAGACGAGATTTACCAGAATGTTGCCTGGGCTGGAAAGCTTTAGTCAGGAAGAGAGATTGAACAGATTAGGGTTGTTTTCCTTAGCACAAAGGAGATTGAGCAGGAGCATGATTGAGATGTATAAAATTATGAGCAGTATAGAAAAGGTAGACAGGGAGAAATTTTTCCCCTTGGTGGAGGGTTCAATTAACAGAGGGCACGGATTCAAGATAAAGGGAAGATGGTTTAGAGGAGATGTGAGGAAAAATCTTTTCATTCAGAAGGTGGTGGGAATGTGGAACTCACTGTCTGTAAGGGTGATCAAGGCAGAAACCTTCATGACATTGAAGGATATCTAGATTTCACTTTGATGCCATGGGCCAAGTGCAAGAAAATGGGATTCGAATAATCATGTAGTCTTTTTTATCAGCACAGTCTCAACGGGCCGACAGCCCTTTTTCTGTCCCATTGATCTCTGTGACCCTATGAATCTATGACTCGATAAATGACTCAATTGCAGAATAGCATTTTATTTCCTATTTTCATTCACTTCCTGCTGTTGTTGGGCAGAACCCCCGGTCCAGGAAAAGCATTCAGAGGCAGGAGCCATGAGGGAGCTGACCCACCATACAATTTACGCACAATTTCCTCATGTCCCTCCTTCTAAAGATTCCTGGGCTTAGGCAACCTCCAGCCATTGCTTCAATGGAAGTTAAGAAGACTTTAAAATATTGCAATTGCGCTTCCAATTTTAGTTCACGATATATAAAAAAAACACTTAGACGCAAGACAACAAATGAACAAATTTGTCAAGCAAATTACTTTTTCTGTGGAAATGTTCCTACTCTCCTTCCTTTATTCACACAATTACCTCATTGTTCATTTGTACCAGCAGATATTTGTATCCTTCACCATAGAGAACAACACATCAGGATATTTATCAATGCAGAAAGACTGCATTGCATCCTGATAGACGTAAATATTGGAATCACAATGACTTAGAATCATAGAATCTCTGCAGTGTAGAAGCAGGCCATTTGGTCCAGTGAGTCCACATCGACCCTCTGAAGAACATCCCACTCAGGCACACCCACCTTCCCTATTCCTGTAATCCTGGGGCATCCTTTCCTGCAGAATATGAGATAGACAACATTGGGCGAGTCACATGAGTATGTGGTGGGTGGTGTTCCCACCTGTAATGGTAGTATCCATATTGACATCATGTTAATCCAGTCATTTGGTTTGTCTCCAGCACCATCCTATTCTTAATTTTTTTGTAATTATTAATTGGATCATAGGTCTTCCCTTCACTTGCTATTCAGCTGTTGACACTTTACTCAAACCATTGGACACTTTTGATCAACTGCAGAGACTTGTCATTCAGCCTGTCAACACTCCACTCACACCTTCTGTATTTATCTTTTTCTATTCTTAATTACCTGCTTTTATCTTACCATTATCTCTCTGCATAAACATGATGTGCCTGTACACTTTCCTCCACTACACATGACAAAGGAGCAACACTCCGAAAGCTTGTGATTTCAAATAAACCATTTGGATTATAACCTGGTGTCATGTGACTTCTGACTTTTCCATCCTAGTCCACCACTGTTATCTCCACATCATAAATTAAAGAGGGACAGAGTGTTAGGTGTTGTTATTGACTGTGGACATGAGAAGCAAGCTTGAGAGCTGAATCCTGAGTAATTGACATAACTGAGTCGAACCTGATGAAAAATGCTATCGCTACTCCCACTCTTGTTACATTTTGTACATCGTGTGTCCATTGGGTTGCAGTTGTACAGGAAATCAAGCTGAATGGCACAATGCAACCCACAGACAGAAATGAAACTTGAATCCTAAGTAAAATAAGGGATCTTGTTTAGTAATTTGGAAAGAGCATTCTTTGTTGAGGAGATTACTCACAATGCTCCTTTGGTAATATGATCTTTTTGAATTGTGCCAGTTGATTTTGCAGCTGGTGGTCAGTTTTTCTGAAGTCTATCAGTAACATCATATTTGTGTCCTTTACTTCCATGAAATAACTAATTAGATCAGAACAGACAACACTAAAAAGACTCAGCAGATCTTGAAGCAATTGTAGACAAAGAAAAGGGTTATTATTTCAGGCCTGCGATCTTTCATCAGAACACAAATAATGAGAAACATTTCAATGCTGATGTCCTGTGTAAATCAATGTATTCATTTTCTTGTTTTGATTAAGTTTACCTTATTAATGCATTAGTCATATGTGTAATTCAGCCTTTTAACAAAGAATTGGCAAAGCATTTTGTAGAATTGATTCCAAAAACGTAAACAGAAGTTAAATGTCTCCCAAGAGCTCTTTATATTATAACAAAACCAGCTGAAACCATGCAAAACAAAAATTGTTAAATACTAATAGAAACTTGTGATTTCTTTTCCAATTAAGGCAAACTCAAGCTCACAAAACTTATCTTCAGATTATTTTTCTAACATAATTAAGGATTCTCTCCATTCATCCTTATGCTATTTAATTAGATTCCCTACAGTGTGGAAACAGGCCCTTCTGCCCAACAAGTCCACACTGACCCTCTGAAGAGTAGCCCATCTAGACTCATTCACCCAACGCTGTAGGCAATTTAGCATGGCCAATTCACCTGGCCTGCACATCTTTTGGAACGTGGGAGGAAGCCAGAGCACCCGGAGAAAATCCACACAGACACGGGGAATGTACAAACTCCACACAGACAGTTGCCTGAGACAGGAATCAAACGTGGGTCCCTGGTGCTGTGAGGCAGCAGTGCTAACCACTGAGCCACCATGCCACCTGCTATTGAGCAGTCATAAGATAAACTGGGACCAACTGGACATCAGTTCACCAAAAAACAAAGAACAATGGATGCTGAAGATCTGAAAGAAAATAAAACAGAAATTTATGGAGAAACTCAGCCTTTCTGGCAGCATATATGGGCAGAAAAACAGAGTTAACACTTGGCATCCAGTGACATTTTGTATTACTGACAAAGCTCTGTCAAAGGGTCGCTGGACTTGAAATGTTGACTATCTGCTAGAAATGCTGAGTTTTTCTAGCACTTTTGTAATTGTTTATTACTGATTCACCAATCCTGATCTGCCCAGCAACAAACTTCAAAGGGAATGCAGCTGAGAGAGAGAGAGCATTAATATTGATTTTCTAACACATTGTCCACCTGAGCACAGTTATGCCAAGTAATGATGATGCAATAATAATGTCAGGTCATATGAATAAATATTAAGAACTGGATGGAAGCAGAGGCTCTAACTTTCTGTTCATAACATCCAATCTGGGTCAGAATCCATATAAGACCCAAATAAAACAAAAAGTTGCCCAGTTTCCACTTGCTTAATTCCAGGGATTTTTCTAGCTGGGCTTCCAATGAGGATCCATCACAATAGATGCAACGCAGCAAACTATGCAGGTAGTGTTGGAGTCAGTTACCAATGAAATCATGCCCCCTTCAACAGCAATAGCAACGATATTCAGCAAACATTCAATAAGTGCCCTGAAGGAGAGTTAGATTGGACTCCTAAAAATGAACTCTGTTTCTCTCTCCACAGATGCTGCCACAACCTCTGAATTCCTCTAGCATTTTCTGTGTTTTGGGATCTCATAAAAAAGGCACTGAATAAATGCAGATCATCTTTTATTATCCAGTTTTACTTTAAATTAGTTTCCCTACTGTATGGAAACAGGCCATTTGGCCCAACAAGTGCACACCAACCCTCTGAAGAGTAACTTGCCCAGACCCATTCCCCTATGTTATATTTATCCCTGATTAATGCACCTAATAATATGGGCTATTTAGCATGGCCAATTCACATGCCCTGCACATCTTTGGATTGTGGGAGGAAATCCACATAGACACATGGAGAATGTGCAAACTTCACACAGACTGTCACCCCAGGCAGGGATTGAACCCAGGTACCATGAAGCAGTGGTGCTAACCACTTAGCCACCATGCCTCCCATAACATTTAAGTCTCTTGCTTAAAAATAATAGTCAGCTTTTACACTTTCAATTGACCTAGCCTCAACAGCTTTTCAGGAGAATGAGCTGCCCTGAAATAAATGTTACAGTCCTGAAACGTGGATCTGCCACACAAATTCTGCTTACTTTTCAAAGCAATTCCAGTACTGTCCCCATGACAATTATTTAAACCTATGTCCTCTGACTATAGACCTTTCAGTGACTAGAAATATTTTCCGCTTATTTATTCCATTCATTAATTATCAGAAACAATGTTGGACAACTTGCAGAGGAGATGGACCATCTCTGACCCATCAAATAAGCTTATAGAATACTCCACCTATCATTGGAAGTGTGTTGTTTGATTGTATCAATGGGTCAAATTTTTAGTCTTTCAAAAAGCCCTGTTTGAAAAAAAGGACTTGAAGGTCTGTCAGTTTCAAGCCAACAGTATGGTTTTAGCAAGCTATACTTCCTCATGTAAGTGATGTGCAAGACTCTTCTCAATCATGATTGATTATAATTCTTAGAAAAAATATTTTGATCTTGAGAAATGGGAGAACTGGCATATTTAAAGGGGTTGACAGACTGCCAAGCTGCAGATTTCAGAACAATTAAGCGGGTACATGGTGGGGCTGAATCTAGTCTTCACTGCCCTTGGGTGAATGTCCAAAAGAATGGGGAGGTTCATTAATGATTTGAAAGTAGTTAACATTATCCTCAACACTTAACTGAACAAGCTGATATATCCATATATTTAAACTCTTGACAACATCCAGGCTTGTCCATTTACACCACTCATGGGTCAGCTAATGACCATTTCCAACAAGAGAAAATCCAGCTGTCACCCTTTGACATTCACCGGCATCATGATGGTTGATAGCTTTTTTGAGATCTTGTAAAGGGGCTGAGCACCACTGGAATTGCCAGAGGTAGACAACACATTTCATAATTACACACATAATATAGAAATGTTGAAAATAAAAATAGGAGTAGGTCATTCAGCTCTTTGAATCCACTCCACCATTCAATATGATCAAGGCTAATCATCCAACTCAGCACACTGTTCCCAAATTCTCCCTATATCCTTTAATTCATTTAGCCCTAAGAACCATATGTATCTCCATCTTGAAATTATTCAATTTCTGATGTCAACAGTGGCAGAAGATTACACAGGCTGGCAACTCTTTGGGTGAAGACATTTTTCCTCATCTCAGGCCAAAGTGACCTGGTATCCTACCTGTGCGCAGACTACATGCTTTTTGGACTACTTCCATTATTGGATTCTGCCAGAAGCGACCATCACTGATTGTATTGATATGATTCATTGAAGGACCCAGTAACTGTCCAGTAAAATAAATTATCAGGGCAAAGCTCTATTCCCCCAAAGTCTAAGTGGTCTGTGGCCTCAATAAAAGCTTTTTCCATGTGTGAGCATGTTCACCTTTCTGCCAGCAGCCATTTGGGGTGGCATGGTGGCTCAGTGGTTAGCACTGCTGCCTCACCGCACCAGGGTCCCAGGTTTAATTCCAGCCTCGGATGACTGTGTAGAGTTTGCACATTCTCCCCACGTCTGCGTGGGTTTGCTCCAGTTTTCTCCCACAGTCCAAAGATGTGTAGTTCAGGTGAACTGGCAATGCTAAATTGCTCAGAGTGTTAGGTGCATTAGTCAAAGGGAAACAGGTCTGGGTGGGTTACTCTTCGGAGGGTTGGCGTGGACTTGTTGGGCCAAATGGCCTGTTTACACACTGAAGGGAATCTAATCTAAAATAATTATTTCATACTCCATTAAATCTGGCCTAATCTTCCTTCCAACCCAAAAATGTATGAACAGACCAAAAGAACAGGAGTTAGATACCAAAACATCAGACAGATGTGACACAACCAATGTCAACAGCTTCGAGGCAATCATTAAACAGGGAGATTATACTGTAATAACATACTGCAAGGCTTTGAAACATTGTGGTGGTCTCCATACCATTACTCTTCACACAGCTGTGGGCTTTGGGGATTGAGAGACTCTGGTTGGATACTGCTCATTGAAGTAGAATTGAGAGCACGATATAAAAAAAACCCAGGAAATGAAGTCTGAGGGAGATTATGCTGAACATACAAGTGTTCTTACTGTAAGACAAGGTGGTGAAATAATTCAGCTCAATCTCTCAAGCAACTAAAATGATAAAAAGATGATCAAGTTTAAAATTGCACATTAGGGTAACCCTCATCAAGCCAGCTCCCAGGGTATCATAAACTTAAAGTCAGGATCAATGGTACGAGATTGTTATGTAAACTAGAGTCTGGACACAAACCAAGATTCATATTTACAAAAAAAATTACCAGGCTATTATATCTGGACGTATTTGATGGTATTATGGTATTTTGAACTTAACTTTAACTTCATTATGAATACAATACATTGTTTTATGAATTCATATGATCATGATTATTTATAATTCTCAACATTCTTCTCTTGAAATGTGATGTTTTCTACCTGAGTGATATTTTATTTTCTTCATTTGTGCATATTAAACTTAGGAATATGAACAATGCCTACAAATGAAATGCTCTTTGAACTGAAAATGACACTAGTGCTTCCATGGTGCACAGCCAGCTGATATTAAGATTCAATCATTCTCGGTCACAAAAACAAGAAATAGAAAAAAGATATTGGACTAACAACTTAAAATAACTTATAAACAATGGATCAAAATCAATTTTAGTCCTGTGGTGGAGCAACAACTAACCTTTAGTGACATTTACCATGATTCAGTAATGGCGAGATCAATTGAATTAAAATGACCTTTATGCAAGACCTGGAATGTGTCTGATCAAAAGTAACACAGTTCACCATCAAAACTGGCTTCTAGGTGAGATGCTATAACTAGTAGCTTCTTCTGTAGATCATTGACATATCTTTCAATAAGATCAAGTAAAGGTCAGAATGGAGGCTGCTGTCATATGAGTTTATCAATGGCTACTTCTATTTGGAAGTTTCATTAGAATGTAACACTAACAGATTTCAGGCAAAAACTGAGACCTAAAGTTTTACTAACCAAGACAGGAGAATCTCACGGCTTCACAAACCTGATTTTTAAAAATGGCTGTCTGATGTTGTATTTTTGACCTGTTGTGGGGTTGAGGAGGTTTGTGGGGGTCAGGAGGGGGTTGGCAGAGAATGGCTTGGATTAGTAGTTAAAGCAAATTACCCCAATAGAAATGAGGAGGCCACTGGCCACAGACATTGTTTGGCCAAAGGCCTGGCAGAAGGATTTAAACTGTATCTTATATTTAAAAATAATGGCTAAGGCTGGAACAATCATTCAAGGTGTCAATGTGGACCTCCAACATCGCCGTATCCCACTGCTCTCTCTGCCCCCCCACTCTCCACACACACACACACACACACAAACACACACAAACACACATTCACGTCAGGGCATGCACACAAACACATACTCCTAATGTTTAATCCAAGCCCCTCACCCACACCAAATGCCAAGATATTCACCTGCACCCAATCTCCATAACACCTCATGCCCCAATGTTAAGCATGCTCTCCAAATAAATTCAACAGGACTGGACATAAAAATATCTAAAGTTACAAAAGTGAAAGTCAGCACCAAGGAATTTTCTGATTAGTATATCACTCCTGATCCCAATTAATTGTTTACCATCTACAAGGTACAAATTGTAATTGTGCTGGAAGACTCTTCACTTTCCTTAATGACTGCAGTTTCAGTAACGCCTAAGAAGGGCAAAATAGCCATTTGATTGGCACCCCATCTGGCACTTCCATCTTTCAATTCCTTCACCATCTATAGACATGGCAGCAGCTTATACTATATCTATGAACTTCAACAATTAATAAAGGCTCCTTTGGCAGCACCTTCCAAACCTATATCTTCTACCAAGTGAAGTACAAGGGCAGCAGATACATGGGAACACCATAACTGGCAAGTTTTCCTCCAAGCCACTCACCATCCTGACAAAGTCACTGTTTCCTCAGTGTTGTTGAGTCAAAATCCTGGAAATAAGTATGAATGCACTTGGAACCCCCACCATAACCCCCCCCCCCCCCCCCCCCCCCCAATTCCCCACCACCATCACCCCCAATGCTAAGCAATTCAAGAAAGCAGCTCAGAATCATCTTCTCCAGAGCAATCATGGATGGACACTAAATTCTGTCTTATCCAGTGATGTCCATACCTCAGGAATGTATTAGAAATTATCTAAGGATTCGTCTCCACAGGAATAGACTGGATATTCAAAGAAACACACAAGTTCAGACTGCTCTTACCAGGCATAATCTATACAATTAGGCTTTCACACCAAGACTGCCAAATTCCCACTTCATTAGAGGCAACTGGCAATTTAAATACACAGCTATCTCCTGAGCCTTACATTGACAAATCCTGTCCTGTACCTGACTCCTGCTCCCATGAACATGTGCAGTATACAAGATTGCAATTTGTCATTTCCAAGTTGTGCGTTGTTTTTGCTAGAATAAAGAAGCTCTCTGTCTCTGTGAAAAGCCAGTTCTGTAGATAGCTAATTATCACCTACTCTAAACTCATAATTTAATGCTGTCCTTACGTCAGTGCTTCCCACTTAAGAGATAAAGTGGCCAACTCTGATCCATTGCCCATTATTCGCAAGAATAATTGGCTCAAAATATGACTCATTCTTGCTGTGAGAGAACTTGAGAGTCCTGCTTCATTCTTTAATTCCAATTTATCACCTAATTACAAGACAACCTACAATTTTATATTCAAATGTAAAAAGTTGTCCAGAAATATCCTGTCCAGAACAAGTAGAGGACATCCATCTTGAATCAGTTCCACTCTAAGCTCCCCTCAAGCCTTAGAACTTTACAGTTTCATACTTTATGGTTTGTTTCCTGTGATATGTGATATTGAGACATTTGTGTTGTTTTCCTTTGGGTGAGCAAATATTCTGTGCCATGAATTTGTTGCTCCTTCATTGTCACTCAAACTCCTGGAGCTTCCTTCCATTCAGCATTGTGCATGTAGCTACAGCTCAAGAACAGCTGGGGCTAACACTGTCTCAAGAACAATTAGTAATGGAAAGCAAATGCTGGACTAGCCAGTGATGCCCATGTCTGGCGCATTGGAAAGATGGCCTTAATCATAGAATTGCCAGAATTTGTGCAAATGGCTCAATATGATAATTTTAAAAGGTAAATGTTGGAGAATTTCAGCAGGTCTGACAGTACCTATGGAGACAGAAATAAAGTTAATGCTTTGAATCCAAGGACTCTTAGAACATATGCTGGTCAACAACATTAATCCCAAATACGTGGAGTGAAATTAGATCGGTCATTTCTCGCAAAAAGAGCAATTGCTGGAGAAACTCAGGAGGTCTGAGAAAGCAGAGTTAACACTTTGAGTCCTGTTCAGAACTGACTTTAGCCAGAACTGACTTTAGCTGATGTTAGAGGGAGGAAGTTCTGGGAGAGGATGGGGTAATGGAGGTGATGTGGAAGGGGAAGAGTGAATGGATAATGGAGGTGGAGCCTAGAGAAACAGCAAGACATTCAGGCAGCCAAAGGATCATTCATACTGAGCTAGGGAAGGAGAAAATCTGATAATGGGGATAATGAGTAGGTGAAAATTGGCTGAAAGCAGCCATGTCATGCCAGGGCCTCGAGTGTGAAGAATGAATAAAGGACATGGAAGGAGGTGTGTCAGGATCTGAAACTCAATATTGAGTGCTGAGGGCTACAAGGTCCTCAAGCAGAAAATGAGATGTTATTTTACTCTTCTCTCATTCTTAATAATGTCATGAAATAACAAAGTTGGTATTCCATGGAAAGATGTTTCTTGACCTGTTATGTTCCACCTAATTCTCTGTAGAAGCAATTCATTTCACCTTTCCCCCTTAGCTCTGCATATTCTCTTTCAGATAATACTGTAATTCAATTCCACCCTTGTATGCCATGATTGAACCTGCCTCCAACATGCTTTCAAGTAACACATTGCACATTATTAACATCAGCTGAAAAATAGGCTTTTGCCATTTCATCGTTAATTCAATCACAATTCCCTTAAATCAGTTCCCTCCGTGTTTCATTTTGAATTTAATCTAATGCTGCTGCCTGCACTTCAAATACCAGTCTGGAATACCTCGAGCTGTGTCTGCAATCACACTGACCCTGAAGTTGCCTGCCATCATGTCTAAGTAAGGCTCTTCAACTCACATACAGTCGCAGCATTTTATTTGCTCCTGTACATAGTAGATCCCAATACAGTACCTCCCACTGTGACCCCATTCTGAGGATTGAAAACTGGTGAGGACTGAGGAGGAAGATCTATGAGAGCAAGTTGAGGGAATAGTACTGCTTCTGCTAGGAAGTGGAGGCCTGCCTGATAGGGCAGGTGTGTATGCACTGTAACTCAATCAGAGCACCAGGAAGGATATTGCTGTCTTGGAGCATGTGACTCTAAATTTCAGCTTGTGGCCCCATTTACAGCGCTGACGCTAATTTTAAGAAAGGGGTGAAGGGCTCTGGCCCGAAACATCAATTTTACTTCTCTTTGGATGCTGCCTGACCTGCTGTGCTTTTCCAGCACCCCACTCTCAACTCTGATCTCCAGCATCTGCAGTCCTTCACTTTCTCCCAATTTTACGAAACCCTTTTCTAGCCTAGTATCTTGTCTCTTCACATGTGACGTCATGGTATCAGAGTCATCTGAACATTGCCATCATCATGATTTACACAAATCTTATTCCATCACACTCTGAGCTTTCTGCCAATGGGAATGGTTTACCCGTATCTAGAGAAAATGCTGGAGAATCCCAGCAGGTCTGCCAGTATTTGTGGAGAGAGAAACAGAGTTATTGTTTTAAGTCTAGTGTGTGACTCTTTTTGGGAACATCATATTGGACTCAAAACATTAATCCTGCTTTCTTTTCCTCTTTCCTCAGATGTTCTCAGACCTGCTACTTCTTGCAACACTTTCTTTTCCAGATTTCTGGCATCTGCAGTGATTTGCTATTATTCTCTCCAACAGCTCTGTCCAAATCCCTCATGATTTTGAATACATTGATCAAATCTCCTCTCAGCCTTCCCTTCTCCAAGGAGAACAGTTCCAGCTTTTCCAAACTCTTGAAGACCCTCATCCCATTCTTGTGAATCTCTTCTGTGGACTGTCTAATGTTTTCATGTCTTGTCTCAGGCATGACAAAATAAAATGCTAAGTTTACTTGTGTCACTCTGATAGAATCCTGCAAGCATTTGAATGTCAAGTGGTTGAGGCGTCAACTGATCCATATGGGGTCCTACTAAAGATTATCTGATTATTTATCATAGTTTGACAAGCTTTGCAGGCTGATCTGTAAGTTAAATTTCCATCAAGCACAAATTTGTGATGCAGAATCAATGAATTTGCTCACCGAAGTGAAAGCAAACTCAATGACTCAATAAGTAAATCCTCCAAGTAAACAAATCATAACGTATCAAATTATTTCAGACATGCTGTTATCTTAACAGCTCTTCCAGATCATCTCACAACTCCCACACATGTGAACATCTTGTTCCGCAAACAATCCTAACCCTGATTGAAAGACCATCTTTAAACCTTGTGGAGAGAGAAACGGAGTTAACGTTTCAAGTTCGGTATGAATCGTCTTCAGAACCTCTAAAGAAATGTCATAGTGGACTTGAAATATTAACTCTGTTTCTCTCTCCACAAGTGCTATCAGACACACTGTGTTTCTCTGGCTGTCTCTGTGTTTGTTTGAATTTGAGCATATGCAGTATTTTGCTTTTATTCCTTAAAACTTACCTCAGATCATTAAATTGGCATTCATACATCAGAATGCCAAGATTTTGCAGTTATAAAAACATACGAACATACAAATGAAAGCCAGGCCCAGGTTATTCAGCTGCTTGAGCCTTCTCCACCATTCAATAAGATTAAGACTGAACTGATTGCAGCCTCAATTCCATTTTCTTACTGACCCCTGATAACCTTTGACTGTTTTGTTAATCAACCTCAATCATGAAAATAGAGAATGACTGCCTCCTGAGGCTCAGGGGAAGAAAGTTCCAAAGGCTCGTTATCTTTTGAAAGAAAAATATTCTCCAAACCTCCAACTTAAATGGGAGAACCCTTATTTATAAACTGTGTCCCCTAGTTCTAGTCTCCCCAACAAAGGGAAACATCTATTTTGGCATCCAACTTGTCAAAAACCCCTCAAGATCTTAAAAGTGGCAGTGGGACCATCTCTCACTCCTCTAAACTTCAATGGACATAGGCCCAACCTGCCAAACATTCCTCATAGGCTGACCCCTCCACCACAGGTATTAGGTTAATGAACCTATTCTGAGCTGCTTCTAAAACATTTATATTTTTTCTTACATAAGCAGACTAAAACTGTACACAGTACTCCGAATGAGGTCTTACCAATGTCCTAGGTAACTAACTAAACACCCATAAATTTATGTTCCATTCCCCTCAAAATGGATAGCAACATTTAATTTGCCTTCCTAAACCTTTGCTTACCGTATATTTTTTCTTTTCAAAAGTTTATTTGCATCCAGTTTATATGGAACTACACTCTATAAATGTCATGTACCCAAAAATGTAACATGACCTTCACTAAGCAAGTCATACCCTCTGTGTTAATTCATGTGTTCCACCCATCCCCAGTGGACACTCATACCCATTATTTTAACTCATTGCATTTTCATGCCCATCCATCCAGCAAGGCTTCTTTACAGGAACAATAAACTCTGTAGGAGCAGACTCTATTGCAGACTGAAGAATACAATGGGAAACTGATTCATTTGCCATCATTACTCCTCAGACACTGTCAGCTCCTTTGGAATCTAGATGTGCATTTCAAAATGTAGGAGTTGTTTTCTGTGATGCTATACTTGCCCATAAGGCACAGAATTCATGAAAATACAGTCAGGTTGAAACCACAGAATTAATGAAAATTCATCCACACTTCTAATTGATTACGATCACTGTAAAAACTTTGGAAAATATAAGTTTTGCTGAATGATATGTACAGCAGATTTAAATGCGATCTCAAATTCATAATTATTACTGAACAGCTTCACTCTCCATGAAAAACTACTTTATATTTGTGGAATGTCAAACTTAAATATTAAAATTAAAGATAAATCCTATGTATATGTCCCAATCATTTATATCATTCTCTTTAACAAAAAGTGAAAAATTCAGTGTGATTTAATAACTGGTTTTTTGCCTCCACCAATACTTCATGTGGTTCACTATGCACTGTTTAGTTGAGTTATAAACCACCAGGACCATTTCAAAATGATTGACATGACTCAATCCTATTGACTTTGACCGTCAGTGGTCTGGTAGTGAACTAGCGCCATGCACTCCAGACATGTCTAGCTCCATTGTATGAATTGGTATCTCCTAGACACCTACAATCTTTTACATCATACCAACTTATGCATGTCTTATGGTTCACTGTACTTCATAACTTGGCTGAGAGCCAGGTGCACATAAAAGTATTTATTTTCTTGGCCTATGTATAGAAGGCAATGTTTTATTTGATTAACAGCTTCGTGATTGCGCCGTAAGTTTTTTTTTCTGATCTCCTTTGTCAATGGTTCAATATTTATTTACTGAAGGTAAATAGGTACCAAGTGCTTATAACTTCTGTTAGTAACATAGATTTGATTGATTGACATTTTTATTGTTTTGTAGAAAAATGAGTTCCATTAGAAGTAAAATTATGAATGAACATTTTGAAGGAGTTATTTTTTTTTAATTCAGGAGATGCGATGTTGCTCGCTCAGCCGGCAATCATGGCCCATCCCTAGTTGTCCAAGAGAAGATGGTAGTGGGTTGCTATCTTGAACTGTTACAGTTCTTATGCTGTCAGTAGATTCACCATTCTTTTAGGGAGGGGAATATAGGATTTTGACCCAGCAACACTGAAGGCATGGTGATTTTTGCAAGTCAGGATGATGAATAACTCAGAGGTGAAATTGCAGGCGGTGGTCTTCAAATGTATCTGCTGTCCTTGTCCTTCTAGAAGGAAGTAGTCATGGTGAATCTTTGGTGAAGATCTGCACTGCATTTTGATGATTGGATAGGATTTAGTTAGGTTAGTTGGCTGGATGATTTGCAGTGCAAAGTTATGCGAATACTCAATGCCCTTGCTGGCTAAGATTCCCATGAAGGATTTCATTCTCAACTTCTCACCTCACCTGAGACATGTTAACCCTGAGGATATACCACAACCACCAATTTCTCTCTCTCTAATTGTGATCCAGTTGGACTATGGTCACTTTTACACTGCTACTACGGAGCACTGAGTGGTGAAGGGAGGGGATATTTGTGGATGTGGTTTTCCTGGATGGCGCCAAGCTTCTAGAATATTCTTTGAACTGTATTCATCCAGGCAACTACAGGACATTCCATAACATGCCTGATTGTGCCTTGTAGCTTGATGGTGGGTCAGGAATTAGTTGAGTTAATCAAAAGGTGAGCTAGTTTCTGACCTGCCCTTGTAGTTACAATACTTATCTATTTATTCTGGTTCAGTTTATCATCGAGTTGTTGCTAGTGGGGAACTGATTGACAGTAATGCCAATGCAGGTCAAGGAATGAAAGTTAGATTCACTCTTGTCAGAGGCAACCATTGCCTGGCACTTGTGTGGTATGAATGTTACTTGCTTCTTGTCAATCAAGATCCTTGGATATTGCACAGGTCTTCCTGCATTTCGACATGGGCCACTTCAATATCTGAGGAGTTGCAAATGGTGCTGAACATTGTGAAGTTTACCAGCAAACATCTCAATTTCTGACTTTATGATGAAGGTAAGACTATTAATGAAACAATTGAAGATAGTTTGGTTTTGTACAATACAATAAGGAGCTTCTTGGAGCTGAGATGACCGACCTGCAACAGTCACAATCATCTTCCATTCTTTTTCATTTTCCAGATGTGATGATGGCAGAGAACTCCCCTGATTCCCACTGACTGCAGGTATTTCAAGGCCTACGGATGCCACAAATGGTCAAATGCAGCCTTGCTGTCCACAGTGATCACTCTTTGATATTCACCTCTTCTGTCCATGTTTGAACTATATGTTGTTCCTGAAAAGTTAAGAGTGTGGTGCTGGAAAAACACAGCAGATCAGGCAGCAGCCAAGGAGAGGAGAATCGACATTTTGGGCATACGGGCTTCATCAGGAATGGTTCCGATGAAGGGCTTATGCCCAAAATGTCGATTCTCCTGTTCCTTGGATGCTGCCTGACCTGATGTACTTTTTCAGCACCATACTCTCGATCTCCAGCATCTGCAGTCCTCACTTTCTCCTAGTTGTTACTGAGGAGTCGATTTTTTCTGTACGGAGTGCATGATCAGTAAATGGGCATGAAAGTGCCATGAGTTGCCATGTAGAATATGAGGTGCCAATGGGTGTGGGCGGTAACATGATTTGGCATGAGGGTGGCATGGAAATTAGTTGGGAATGAAAAAATGTGAAAGTTGAGGGCTGACAGATCTTAAATATAAGCAAACAGATGGGACAAAATCCTAGCTACATAAGGATAGCCTTTTGGCTAGTGCAGCTAAGCAATTCACTACCCTGTCATTGCCTTGAATCTGATTTCACTAGTGGCAGAGAGTCAGAGAGTCATAGAGATGTAAAGCATGGGAACAGACCCTTCGGTCCAATTCGTCCATGCCGACCAGATATCCTAACCTAATCTAGTCCCATTTACTAGCACTTAACCGAGATCCCTCTAAACGCTTCTTATTCATATCCCCATCCAGATGCCTTTTAAATGTTGCAATTGTACCAGCATCCACCACTTCTTCGGGCAGCTCATTCCATTACACACCACCCACTGCATGTAAAAATTGCCCCTTATGTCCCTTTTAAACTTTTCTCCTCTCACCCTAAACCTATGCCCTCTTGTTCTGGACTCCTCTAATCCAGGGAAAATACCTTGTCTATTTACCTTAAACATGACCCCTATGATTTTATAAACCTCTATAAGGTCACCTCTTACTCTCTGATGCTCCAAGGAAAACAGCCCCAGCCTTTTCAGCCTGTTCCTATAGCTCAACTCTGCAACCCTGACAACATCTTTGGAAATCTTTTCTGAACCCTTTCAAGTTTCACAACATCCTTCAAATAGGAGGAAGACCAGAATTGTACACAATATTCCAAAGGTGGTCTAACCAATCTCCTGTACAGCCACAACATGACCTCTCATCTCCTATACTGAATGCTCTGAACAATAAAGAAAAGCACACCAAACACCTTCCTCACAATCCTATCTACCTGAGACTCCATTTCATGGAAATACGAACCTGCACTCCAAGGTCTTTTTGTTCAGCAACACTCCCCAAGACCTTACAATTGAGTGTATAAGTCCTGCTCTGATTTGCCTTTCCAAAATGTTATATCTCACATTTATTTAAATTAAACTCCATCTGCCACTCCTCAGCTCAATGGCCTGTCTGATCAAGATCCCATTGTAATCTGAGGTAACCTTCATCTCTGTCCACAGCGCCTCTAATTTTGGTGTCACCTGCAAACTTATGAACTATATCCCCTATGTTCACATGCAAATCATTTATATAAATGATAAAAAGCAATGAACCCAGCACCAATCCTTGTGGCACACCACTGGTCACAGGTCTCCAGTCTAAAAAGCAATTCCCACCATTATCCTCTAACTTCTACCTTCAAACCAGTTCTGTATCCAAATGGCTAATTCTCCCTGTATTCCATGAGATCTAACCTTGTCAAGCGCCTTACTGAAGTCCATTTAGATCACGTCAACTGCCCTGCCCTCATCAATCCTCTTTGTTACTTCTTCAAAAACTCAATCAAATTAGCAAGACATGATAACCCACACACAAGCCATGTTGACTATCCTTAATCAGTCCTTACCTTTCCAAATACATGTAAATCCTGTCTCTCAGGATTCCCTCCACCAACTTGCCCACTACCGATGTCAGGCTCACGTGTCTACAGTTCCCTGGCTTTTCTTTATCACCTTTCTTAAATAGTCGCACCATGTTAGCCAACCTCTAACACCTCACCTGTGATTGATTATCAATTATACAAATATTTTAGCAAGGGCCCGGCCATCATTTTCCCAGCTTCCCACAGAGTTCTCGGGTACAACAGATCATGTCCTGGGGATTTATTCACTGTTATGCATTTTAAGACATCCAGCAACTCCTTCTCTGTAATATGAGCATGTCTGACACTATCTCACTTCCATTCCTTCAGAGCTGTGATTGGATCTGACAAGGCACGTTCCAATGCAGCTCTGTCAAGTCAATGTGTGTTTAGACGGGTGAACTACAATAGATGGAGGAAAGTTGCAAACTTAAGATCAGTATTTACAGTGCCAAACCTTTCAGAGATTGAAAGCGGGGAGTTGGATATTAGTTGTAAAAAACAGTACCATCAGGTTAGTAACCTCAGAAATAACTTTTGAAGAAACAGCTTGGGTGACTTATACATATTAACTTGATAAAAGCAAACAACAGTGGATGCTAGAAATCTGAAACAAAAACAGAAAATGCTGGCAAAACTCAACAGATCTGGCAGCATTTGTAGAGAGAAAACCAGTGTTGATATCCTAACAAACGGTCACTGAACTTAAAATGTTAATGCTGCTTGTCTCTGTACGGTGGTTTCCAGACCTGCTGTGTTTCCCCAGCACTTTCTAGCTTTGTTTCAGAAATATTAATGTCTTGCTTGATAGATGGCATAGAAGTGAGGTTTCAGACCATTTATAGAATGCTTGTTCATCATTTTTTATGTCCTCAGGAAAGATTAAAGAAGGATTTTAAAATGCTATTTGTTAGCAATGTGCTAAAACCCAGTTAGGTAAATTGGTGGAGATGGGGCTACAGTGTGTTTGAAATGTAAAAAGTGGAAGGCTGACTGAGATTTGGACCAGAATTACATTAAGATGAACCATCTTATTCACATCCATGGGCAGTGTGCCCATTTAAGCTAATTGAATACCATGCAGTTTATCACAGTTAGTAGCAGAAAGGTAAGCACTGGTGGGTCATCAGGTGATTGATCACAGTATGACTGAACCAGAACTAAGCTCCAATGGAGTGTGAGAAAATACACCATAATAAACTTGAACTTTGTCTGTTTCTTCATTTTATATTGGCATTTTCCAAACATTTTTGCAAATTGTAAGCATCTCTACCCGACTTTCCTGACAAATATTTCTTTCTTCTTTACATTCTCCCATTCTCTCTCTGGATTTAACCTTGGCGTGGGGCCAAGTGAACACTCAGTTTGAGTTCCCGGCTTCACTAGTCGTCCGCACTTCTGTTAAATCTTTGGGCAGATGGAGAAAAAGACAAGTTATTTGGAGATGAACAAGCTTTCTGGTATTGGAGCTGTTGCCATTCTCATTTTATACTGGGAAATGAAACCTAACTTTGATTCACAAGACTTTTATTTCAATTCGCTTCTCCTTCCTAAAAATCAACTTATCAGTTTTGTTTTTCTTAAGCAAACAAAACAGACCATTAAAGTTTCATTGCAAAACTTTTCGACTATCGTAACAATTACCTATTCGATACTGCTCCACTATAGTCACTATAATGAAAATTTATTTTTCAGTTTGGATGGCAAGGTAGTTCAATGGTTAGCACTGCTGCCACACAGTGCCAGGGACCTGCTTGGGTAACTATCTATGTGGAGCTTGTACACTCTCCCCATGTCTGTGTGAGTTTGCTCTAGTATCCTCCCACAGACCAAAGATGTGCAAGGTAGGTGGAGCAGCCATGCTAAATAGCCCATAGTGTCCAGGGGTGTGCAGGCTAGTTAGATTGGTCATGGGAAATCCAGCGTCAGGGTGATTCTGGGCGGGATGCTCTTTGGAGGGTTGTTGTGAACTTGATGGTTGAATGACCTGTTTCTACACTCTAGGAATACAATGAATTTCTGAATTATAATCATGAAGAATTACTTAGCAAATATAGTCAATTTTTAGTTATAAGCTTCCAAAATTCTTTAGATTCTAAAAAGGTCCTAGCCTTTTGGAAAATAACAAATATGGCATATTTACTCAAGAAAGGTAGAAGGCAGAAAGCAGGAAACTGTAGCTAGTTAGCCTATCATCTATTTAGCGAAAGTGCAAGAACTCATTAATGTTATTGCAAGATACTTAAAAAATATTTACAATATGATCAGGCAGAGCCAACATGGTTTATGAAATAGCAATCTTCTTTAATTAATCTAATTGAGTGTTTTGATGAAGTAGCATTTACAGTGGATAGAAGGCATTGGATAAATGTGGCATGCCTGGATTTCTGACAGAAAAATCATCAACTATAAAACCATATCAAAGGTTACTGAAAAAGTGTACATGGTATAGAAGGTAAATTATCAGCTTGGAAAAAGGATTGGTTACAGATGAAACCAAGGCAGCTAGGAAATTAAGTTGTCAGGAGGTAGAAAGTCTGCAAAGAGATATGGACGATTTTAGTGAGTTGACAAAAAAATGGCAGATGGAGTATATAACATAGGTAAAAGTGAAATTCTCCATTTAGGTAGGAAGGACGGGAAAGCAGTATACTTTTTAAATCGATAGATATTGTAGAACTCAGTGGTATAAGGGACATGGATGTCCGCCTATATGAATCACATAATGTTAGTAAGCAAGTACTAAAAAATTATTAGGAAGGTAAATGAAAACACATTCGAGGCAATGGTCCTAATGCAGTGTCATAACATTCAAGGCTGTGGGCCTCCTCTATGAAAGTGGGAGTAGTGTTAACAGTGGTGTATTTTTAGAAGTAGAGACCAAAGGGCCAAAGGGCCTCTTCTGTATAGTCTTATGATTCTGTGTTGTCAGATACTGCAAGAGGAATGGAATTTAAAAGTAGAGAAGATTTTTCTGCAGATGTAAAATGTGGATATGAAGTCTAGGGTAAATACTGATTACCGTATATAGCAGACCCACAAAAATGCTTTCGACGCTTAAATGACCTCTAAAATAGCCTAGCAAGACACTCAATCTGTTACAAAGTCCTCAACAAAGGAATAAATGAGATGGATCACCTGGCATTGATTGAAGAAGCAGAAACAATAGTGGCAACCAAATGCCGATTGATGCTTCAAATTCTCCTCCATGCCAACATTTAGGTGCTTATGCCAAAATTGGGAAAGTTACCTCACAGACTCATTGATCCACAATCCATAATTGTCTCTAAGCTATCATTCTATGAATATGACTAGCCAAACCCCACCAAGGCCACTCTTTTCCCATTGCCAGGGCAGATCCAATAGAGGTGATGATATAGCAGGAGTTGTCTATGCAGTCTACAACATTGTCTCCAGATCCCATTTAATATCATGACAATGTGGTCAAAGAAACATCCTGCTAATTACCACATCTTCCATCTATACCATGCTGATAAATCATACTCTAACACATTGAACACCTGTTGGAGGAGATCTGAAGGGGGCAATGGCACATTTGAACAATAGTACTGAAGACTTGTGCACTAGAACTAACCATGCCCTGAGTAAGAGTTGTTGTAGGATTGAAGTCCTACCTTCGCAATGAGAATACCTCCTATCGGGTTGTGTGATACTACCGCAATGCTAAATGGGAGAGACTGTGAACAGATCTAACATCGCAAAACAATACATCATTATGGTACTGTGGGTTATCGGCAGCACTTGTGTTCAATACACTCTGTAATCTTATAGATTGATATATCCCCCACTCTTGCATTACCTTCGAACCAATCGGTCAATTCTAATTCATTGAAGAGCGCAATGTGAAAAGCAGCACTAGGCATACTTAAAAATGTTTTGTCCAACAGCTATGATGCATGACTGTTTGTGCGCCAAACAAGAGAATCAGCATGCATCAGCTAAGCAAAAAATACAACCAATTAGATCCAAGCTCTGCAAACATGCCACACCCACTGTGAATGGTCGTGCATAATTAAACAATTAAGAGGCGATAGAGGCTTCACAAATATCCCTTTATTCATTGAGAAGGGAGTCCAGCATATCAGTGCAAAACATAAAATTAAATTATTTGCTTCTATCTTTAGCCAAAAATGCCATGTGAATGATTGATCTTGACCTCCTCTTGAGGCTCCCAGAATTACAAATGCCAGTCTTCAGCCAATTTCATTCACTCCATGAGTTATCAAGAAATGGCTGAAAACATTGGATACTGTAACGACTATGGGCCCTACCACCATTTGAGCAATAGTACTGAAGGCTAGTACTAAACAGAACTAACTATGCCTCTAATAAAGCTGTTCCAGGTTATTTACAATGTTGGCTCATAGCTATCAATGTAGAAAATTGCCAAGATATGTCCTGTGCACAAAAAAGCAGGTCAAAGCGAGTCCAATTAATTACTGTCAGTCTACTTTCAACCATCTCAAGATTTTGGAAAGATTGTTTTGTGTGCTCTCAAGAGCCAATTGCAAAGATATATCCTGCTCACTGAGACTCAATTTGAGTTCTAGCAGAGGTAGCACATCCATAACAAAACTACAGCCTTACTCCAAACAAATGAAAGAGCTGAACCCCAAAGACAAGTGACTGTCCTTGACATCAAAGTAGTATTTAACTGAGTGTGACATCAAGAAATCCTAGCAAAACTGGAGTTAAAAGGAATCAAGGTGAAAACTCTCCCTGCTTGGAATCATTTCAGACATAAATGAAATGGTTTTAGCTGTTAGATGTCAGTTATCTCCAGGATATCTTTGCAGGAGTTCTCAAGGTAGTTTTGAGGTTCAACCATTTTCAGCTGCTTCATCAATAGCATTCTCTGATGTTCACTGATGATTGCACAATGTTCAGCACTGTTCATGACTCCTCAGACACTGATGCAGCTGGTGGCTTTGTCCTTTGAGTTGATCAAGGATGCAGGTTTTACAGGTGCTTTCAGAGGAGCTTTGGTGATTTGATACATTGCACAAATGATGGTTCACACTGCCATCACCTGTGTGTCGATGGTGGAGGGAGGGAATGATGGATGATGGAATGCCAATGAAGCAGACTGCTCTGGTTGGGAATGTGTCAAGTTTCTGGAGTGTTGTTAGAGCTGCACTCATCCAGGAAAATGAGGAGTATTCCTTCACACTTCTGACTTGTAAATTACAGACAGTAGAGAAGTACAGAAGTAATCCATCTCCAAATGCAACAAGATTTGGCCATATCCAGGCTTGTGCTGTATAGTGGCAAGTAATACTTATGACACAGTGATTTGCAAAAACAATCTTCAGGAAGAGAAAATATAACTATCATTTCCTGAATTTTCATCATTTATTTAATGATTTGGATGTGATCATAGGAGGTATAGTTAATAAGTTTGTAGCTAACACCAAAATTGGAGGTGTAGTGGACAGCGAAGATTCTCTCAGAGTACAACAGGATCTTGGTCAGATGGGCCAATGGGCTGAGAAATGGCAGATGGAGATTAATTTAGATAAATGTGAGGTGCTGCATTTTAGAAAGGTAAATCAGGGCAGGACTTAAATACTTAATGGTAAGTTCCTGGAGTGTTGCTGGACAAAGATACCTTGAAGTGCAGGTTGATAGTTCCTTGAAAGTGGAGCCTCAGGTATATAGGATAGTGAAGCAGGCATTTAGTATGCTTTCCTTTATTGGTCAGAGCATCGAGTTAGGATGTTATATTGCAGCTGTACAGGACATTGCTTAGGCCACTTTTGGAATATTGTGTGCAATTCTGCTCTTCCTCCTATGGGAAGGATGTTCTGAAACTTGAAAGAATGCATAAAAGATTTGCAAGGATGTTGCCAAAGTTGCAGAGTTTGAGCTGGGACTGTTTTCCCTGGAGCGTTGGAGGCTGAGGGGTGACCTCATAGAGGTTTATAAAATCATGAGGGGCATGGATAGGATAAATAGACAAAGTTTTTTCCCTGGGGTGGGAGAGTCTAGATCTAGTGGGCATAGGTGTAGAGTGAGAGGGAAAAGATTTTAAAGGGGCAACATTTTCAAGCAGAGGATGGTGTATGTATGGAATGAGCTGCCAGAGGAAGTGGGGGAGGCTGGTACAATTACAAAATTTAAAAAGCATCTGGATGGTGATATGAATCGAATAGGTTTCAAGGGATATGGGCCAAGTGCTGGCAAATGAAACTAGATTAGGTTAGATAGCTGGTCAGCATGAATGAGTTGGACCAAAGGGTGTGTTTCTGTGCTGTACATCTCTATGATTCTATGACTCTATGACGATCAATGGCTGAATTCTCCCAGCATCAATAGCATGGTATTATGGACCAGACCAAATCCCCTCAAAATGTACCCTAGTATTTCCTTATTTTAAAAGATGATATGTGCAGATGCAATTTGATGGGTCAAATGACTGGTCATAAAGCAAGACACACTTTATCCATACACAATAGTTAAAATGCAAACAAAAGAAAGAAGAATTGGAGTAACTTAACTCTGTTGAAAAACTTAATGGAATCATCAGTAATTCAACTACTAAACGGCAACTGTTTCAACATAACATCTCAAAAGCAAACCATTTGTAAAGGCAAATTCAGTGAAATAGATTGTCTCATATGCAATTCTCCAGGCTAAAGGGAAAGAACGTCAAGAGAAAACTCTGACAGGGACACAGAAATCTCAAGCACCTTGCTGTAGCAGGGAGAGATGTATAGCAGCTTCAAAACCCCAACAGCTGCTGCAAGTTAAACTAAAATCATGGTTCTGTGGGAGCTTGACCCCACCCTTTCATGTTGCTTCTATTGTTCCAACTTAAAAAAATCCAAAGGCCTCACGTTTACTTTATTGGATTGGAAACATATCACTCGCCACCTCTGTCTCAATCTCTCTTCTTAAAGACACCAGGACAAAAAGCACTTTTTAAACCTGTAGTACCATCACACCGGGGATTACCATTGACAAGAAACTGAACTGAACTAACCATTTCAATAATGTACTAAAAGAACAGGTTAGAGGTTTGGAAATTTACACTGAGTAACTCACCTCCTGCTTCCCCAAAGCCCATCCAACACCTGCATTCAGAAGTCAGAAGTCGGAAGGAATATTCCTCATTTTCCTGGATGAGTGCAGCTCAAACAGTATTCAAGAGGCTTGACACCATCGACAACAAAGCAGTCCTCTTGATTGGCAGTGCATCATCCATCATTCCCTCCTTTCATCACTGACACACAAGTGACAGCAGCGTGAACCATCTAAAGCATGCAAAACATAAAACCTACATCTTGATCACTTCAAAGGAAAAAGCCAACAGTTGCATCAATACAAAACCACCTGCAAATACCCTTCCAAGCCGCACACCATTTTGATTTGAACTATATATGTCTTCCATTAAAATCTCAAGCAAAATCTTGATACTCCCTTTCAAACACTATGGATTTCCCTACACTCCCAGGACAGCAATGGATCAAAAAAGTAGACCACCAACCCATCTTCTCCAGGGCAACTAAGGATGAGCAATAAATTTTGGTCGAGCCAGTGACACCCATACCACATGAATTAATAAAAATAAAACTTTGATCTCCTTATTCAGAAAGCAATATTCTTTCTCTAGAAGCAGTTCATGGAAGTTTCACTTCATTCATTGCTGGGTTACAAAGAAGAATTGAACAGGTTAGACTTTTAACAATTGGGGGCACGAAGAATGAGAGGCAATTTTACTGAGTCATATGAAATCTTGAGGGGATAGGATAGTGTGGATACCTGTGAGAGACGATTTCGGTACAAACAACTGAGATGTGCATGACCCCAAAGTCTAAGGGGAATAGAGCCATAGGGGTAGGGTAAAACATGCTTCTCTATAATAAAGGACGAGACATCTGCTGCAGACTTTGTGATAAGGGTGCAGAATGGAAAAATACTGACGGTTTAGAATGTGAACCTCGTGACTCTTTAGAGCAAAAGAGGGGAGGGACTTGTGCTGTATTTAATGAGAAACTTTGTTAGCCTCGGGGCGCCTTTTTCTCAGAAGGGTGCCCAACTCTGCAGACTTGCTAATAAAACTTTGTTTTCCTGAATTTGTCTAGAGCGATTATTGAGAAGCGATTTTCGTTTCTAACAAACTTGGGGGCTCGTCCGATCAACACTCCGGCCGCGAGGGGGGGCTGAGGAAGGACATCGGAGAAGGTGCACCCTGCCGAGTTCGGCAGTCCCTGATTCCTTGCTTGTCGCCCCGCGCGGCTTGAGCGAGTGATATCCGGAAG
>NC_057713.1:24241404-24294226 GCF_004010195.1 Chiloscyllium plagiosum
GCTTTGATTTAGATCCTCCGGAGGCCTCCTCTACATCTACTGTAGCTTCCCTTTCTTTTGCTGAGGATTGAGGGTCAGGAACAACAACATCCCCGTCCAACGCCCCTTCGCCCTCCTCTTGTGAGTCTCTGTTCCCTGTCCCTGTCTGTCTGTCTCTCCTCCTCCCCCATTTTCACCTAACCTGATTTTATAGTACGGGGGGGGAACAGCCAAGAGGATCCCAGGGACTAGGTGGGGCAGAGGAGGAATCCTTTGTCTTTACTACCATCATTCCCAAACTGCCCTTCCAACAGGACGCATAGTCCGCCTCCACTTGACTAAAAGGTTGTTTTTTATTCACATGCAAATCTAAATACTGACAGACCCAATCCTCGTCTGAACCATACTTTGGCCAGAAGACAGCCGGACGAAGGATTGGGTCTTTGGTCCATACTAAACAACAATATTTAATCATTTTCTTTTTATCTTTTGCCCTTGTACAAGTATTGCTTGTCCATTCCTGCAACATCCTCCCCAACAGACTTTCAGGAGGAATGTTACCAGGGGGTTTTTCTTCTTCCTTTACTCCGTGACAGCTACTCTGCCTATGCCCCCATTTCGCGGGGCCCTCGTCAGTCCCTCAGCGAGTAAATACCCCTTTTCTCGGCCACCAAGGCAATACTTAAAAGTCAGGTTTCTTACCTTGGTCTGTGCACAGAATTGCCTGGCCCCTTTTCGCCGTATGTTCTATCGAGCTCCTATCACTGTCTGATTCAGATGTCTGTCTTGTGGGATCCGTACCAGTCGCCCAAGAGAGCGGACCAAACCGGAACACGAGACCGCTCCTCAATGGGGAATGGGACACGTCTTCCCAGTGTCCAAGGCCAGCCACTCCCCCCGGCGATGGAAGAACACCCCGGACAGCCGCGAATTGTGAGAAACAAAGCTCACACACTTCAATAATTGCAGTCCGAGACAAAATCTGAATCAGTAGTGTCCTTTATTATACACTTGCAAGAGGGTGTGATGTCCAGAGACATACACACCCCGAATTCAATTAAGACACAACATTTATATAATTTGGTTTCTTTTGTTTTACATTGCTCCTCCCCTGTTTACATCTTCCACTTCCCTAAGACCGGCCCCCATTACTCCTGTTTGTCTCTTGCCTTATCCGGCCTTGTCTGTGACAAAATGCTTTTTTTGGCCTCACAAGGCCGTTTGACCTCATCCCGCTGTAGGTCATTGTTAGGCATATTCTTTCTTCATCATTATCTACTCCCTCCATCTGTGCCTTCCCCTACCATACTGATCCTTATGACCCTTTTAATTTGGGTTTTTTCCTGTGTCTCTGTAAAAGTGGGAAACAGATGTTTATACCTACTGTTTGTACAGGCGTATTGTGAGAGACGATTTCGGTACAAATAGTTAAGATGTGCATGACCTCAGAGTCTAAGGGGAATAGAGCCGTGGGGGTAGGGTAAAACATGCTTCTCTATAATAAAGGACGAGACATCTGCTGCTACAGAGTAGAAAAACAAGTCCTTGATTGATAAGACCACTAACTCTGACAGAGAAGAATAAGTCCTTGACTGATAAGACTACAGGGTAGAAAAACAACTCGGGAGACATCTGCTGCAGACTTTGTGATAAGGGTGCAGAATGGAAAAATACTGACGGTTTAGAATGTGAACCTCGTGACTCTTTAGAACCAAAGAGGGGAGGGACTTGTGCTGTATTTAATGAGAAACTTTGTTAGCCTCGGGGTGCCTTTTTCTCAGAAGGGTGCCCAACTCTGCAAACTTGCTAATAAAACTTTGTTTTCCTGAATTTGTCTAGAGCGATTATTGAGAAGCGATTTTCGTTTCTAACAATACCCAAATGAGATTTTCTCTTTGGTAGAAACTAAAGTTCGGCGATATAGATTCAGACCATGTTGTCTCCCTTTTGATACAGAGATGAGATTTTTTTTTCTGTTACATCTCTCTTGAATGTTGCTACTTTCCCCAGAAGGTCCTGGAGTCTGGGTGTTTAAATTTATTCAAGGCTGCATGAGCTAGACAGTGCAGATAGTAAAGTGGAAATGAATTCTCAACCAGATTTGCCAATGACTCATTGAATGCTAAACAAGGCTTAAAGGACCAAAAAGTCTACAAAACCCTGAGTTTTCATACATATAATTTTATCCAGAGCTTGACCTCAAAAGAAGATTCCAGCTTCTTCAGAAGAGTCTCGAAAAGCAACAAAATCAGGTTACAAAAGAAACAATCGATTGTTGAAGAATTAATTTGCAGATTACTAGTTAAAGGTTACCCAGGGTGACATATTCTGTCTGCCACTGAATAATGATGCATTGTAGCAACCTGATTGCAAAAGACCTGTCACAGACCTATGTGTTCCAAATGACTTCTGGTTGCACTATCCAAACAAAGCAATCTAAATCGTGCAGTTCATAAATTTTACAGGGCAAAATGTATAGGGCAATAAATGTCATTGATATGTGAAACATTCTTTCTACCAGCAAAATCTTATTTGGAAATTTACAAGGTTCAATAGTACAACAGTTCAATTTTATCAAGTCCAGAAACAAACAATAGACTGAATAGTTGCAAATATGATTGGTAATGACTTTTTAAAAAAATTGTCTTATCAACCCGAGCAGAAATGTTATAACACACCTCTGGAGCAAATGGGATTTGTACAAAAGCTGCTTGGCTCAGTGGTAGGGACACTATAATGCACTACAAATGTCTCACAAGCAACAGCCATCTCAAATAAGGCATTTTACTTGTATCTGACATTCCAAGCTGATACCATGACCAAATGCCCCACTATAAAATCATTGGGATCATCATTGATTAGCTCTGAACGAAGCCAGCCAGTAAAATGTTGTTGCTATCAACCACAGCACCCTCAATCCCCCATAAACTCTATGCCAGACTTTCCACTCCACCAATATGTCATGGCCCCTCATGGCCCCCAGACCAGGCAATGGCACTTCCATGCTCATTCTTCCAATACCGCCCTTGTCCTCCCTTTCCACTTCATCAGTCTCCACATTCAAAGGATCATATTCAGCTGGGTACCACCGCCAAACACGTCTTTCCCACCCTCTACTGTCAACAGTCCTCATCAACTGATCCCACTGTGACACCCACGTCCATTCCGCCATCACTCTCAACACTTCCTCTTGTCCCCATGTCATCTTCCCATGCAATGACAGAAATAGTAATGCTTGCCCTTTCACTTCCTCCTTCCTCATTGCCCATGGCCCCAAACAAACCTTCCAGATGAAGTAACCTTTTGCCTATACTAACGTACATGTTGCTCACAAAGCAGGTGGTCCATTTAACAGTGGCAAGACCAATCGCAAAGTGGTCCACTCTCTGCATAATAATGACCCCCTAACTTCTAGTTGTTTGCTATTTCAATCAATTACCTTGCTCCCAAATTAACATTTCCATCTTGGACCTGCTGCAGTCTGCAGAGTGCTCAGGCACCTTGCAGCTTCAAGGACTCAACTTTGAGATCAATAACTTCAAATTATGACTTCTGTCCTGCATTTTCATTACAATCCTCCCCTTGGCTATGTCTTATTTGTGCCTTGTTGTCTTACTCTCAGAAGAACTGACCCACATTCTCTCTTTTCGCAACTATTCTTTACACCTATTTTACGTCTCTATCTTCATTACCACTCTCTTTGCTTTTTGGCTCCGGCCCCCCATGATTTGTTCCATTTATTCTTCCTCTCTCTTTGTTTCTTTTCTACCCCTTTCAGTTCTGAAGGAGAGTCAGCTCAAACTTGAAATATCAACTTTGTTTCTTGCTCTACATATGCTGGCAGACATGCTAAACATCTTCAACATTTTCTGTTTTTATTTGTCCTAGTATACAGAAACAATAAAACTTATCTTAATAATGCATATATAGAAAAGATTTTAAAAAGTCATTCATTCAATCATTCATTCCTAACTTTCTATGTTCTTAAAAAGTTGGTTTTATTCCAGCCTTATAAAAATATGAATTATTCAGGCTCTATGACATAGAACACCATCACCTCTACATTTTTATGCAGACCCAAATCATCCTTGCATGGACTTTTCTTTTAGCTATGTTCTTTTATTACTCCTAAATCAAAAGTCTCTGAAGTGCCTACCCTTTTGGAAGAAGTGGAAGAAATTTTAGCTCACAGACTGCGATGATTTAAGATAAAGGTTTCTCAAAGGCAACCCAGAATGCAAAATAGCTGCTAATATTTCTTCTGACACATATATCCTAAATATTTTTACTGAAACAAACACAGATCAATGTTTTGTTAATGTAAGAGCTGGTTAATCTGCAAAGGAAATCTGGGAGTGAAACAATAAGAAATGAAGAAGATACAATGAAACACAAAATAATATGTGGAAAATCAGCTTGCAAATATTGGAGAGCGCGTTTATCAAGACGTACTGTACAACTACCTGATGAAGGAGCAGTGCTCGGAAAGTTAGTGCTTCCAAATAAACTTGTTGGACTATAACCTGGTGTTGTGTGATTATTACATCCCAGCCCAACACCGGCACCTCCAAATCAAAAAAAAATCTATTGTTAACTAATCAAAGTAAATGATGAGTAACATACATACATACATACATACACGTGTACTTTCCACATTAATACTACTTCTGTACTAAGGTCAAATCTAATTGTTCAATTCAACTATCTTGTAATATTTAATGCAACTATGAGTCACCTCAGTGTGCAAGGAGGGGAATTTTTATGCATTATAAGACTGGATATAAATAATATTGCTTCACAACATTGTTTACTGGGCTAACATGCAGCCCTAGTGCCCTCTCTTGGATAAAACATACACTAACTTTCTTTATTGAGAGGTAAAATTTGTTTTTAGAACAATTATGTGTACTTTATGCACACCCTTTCATCTCCCTCCCACCTCACAAGCAAAACAAGTCCACCAATGCCAGGTTTTATTTGCAAGGGTGAGACACAAGTCACCAAGCCCAGTACTGCTCCTGGCCCAGCCACCACACCCCCATCCCTGCCCCCACCCACCAGCCCCTGATGTGAGCACAGCATGCTGTCTGAAACCCAAAGCTCTGGTTATTATAGTTTGATGCCCCTCCATGACCTGGGCCCTGCTTATTTGTCGTCATGGTAATGCCTTAAGTTTGTATGTTGGCACCTATTTAACCACATCAATGTTTGAGTGAGCAACCACATTGATTATCTACAAAGCTTGTTGATGTGTATGGATTGCTCAGCATTGTCAAGACCATTAAATGTCCAAGCAATTACACACCTATTTCACTTATAGTTCAGAATGGAATGGTGCTTGTCAAAGACAAAGAGGTAGTCGTTGCTCATTAGAAAAAGCAGCTTAAGGATGTCCTGTTTCTTGGCATGAATACCCTTTCTTAGCTTCTACAGCATGTCATCTCAGCATAACTCCAGCTCTATATGAGGTTAAAAAAGCTATCCACAGGCAACTGGAATAGATGAATCCCTGCTGAAAACAGTGGAGAAATACTCTTTGTGTGCATACAAGAGCTCATCTCTCCAATTGGAAGGATGAGCCATGTTACAATTGAGGCCTTCTTCAGGAAAGGAGACAAAACCAAATGCAGTAACTATAGGGGCGTATCCTTGCTGCCTGCTGAAGAAAGGTCATTGCAAAAACAAACTCTCCTCAATTGCCTTGTCCTAACAGCTAAAGATTATGCAAGCATACAAACTAGGAACAGAAGTAGGCCATTCAACCCCCAGAGATTGTACATAATAACATTGAAACATAGAAGATAAGAGGATCAGGTGATTGAGCCTCCTCATGGCTGATTCTGGAGCACAATACCTTAATCCTACATTTTCCCCATATCCCTTGATCCATTAGCCAATATTGTTCCACCATTCAATATGGTTATGGTCAATTTGCTTCTGAAGACCATCTACTAAGGCCACAATGCAAATTCCTTCCATCAAACGACACGGTGGACATGATCGACATAGCAAGACAACACCAAAAACAAGTTCATAGAGCAGCAACAACCTTTACTACAATCTTTACTTTCCAGAACTTCAGATTCATGCCTCACAGTCAGAAAACGCCAGTCTTTGTCATCTCTACTTCAATATACCATCTATTGTAGCCAGAAGACAGCATCATAGTCCGGCATAACTCTCCCTGTTGATATCAGAGTCCAGGAAGGCAAATGTTTGCTGCTCACAATGTGATCCGCACTACAATGGGGAGACAAAATACAGACTGGACAACTGCTTTGTGGAACATCTGCACTCTGTCCACAGAAATGACCCTGAGCTTCCAGTTGCCTGCCACTCCAGCATACCACCATGTTCCCTGGCCAGCATTTCTCTCTCAGGCCTGCTGCAGTGCTCCAGTGAGGATTAGTGCAAGATGTAGGTTTGCTCACTGAGCTGGAAGGTTCATTTTCAGACGTTTCGTCACTATACTAGGTAACATCTTCAGTGAGCCTCCGGACGAAGCAGTGCTGATATTTCCTGTTTTCTATTTATATGTTTGGATTTCTTTAGGTTGGTGATGCCATTTCCTGTGGTGATGCCATTTCCTATGGCGATGTCATTTCCTGTTCTTTTTCGCAGGGAGTGGTAAATGGGATCCAAGTCAATGTGTTTGGTGATAAAGTTCCAGTTAGAATGCCATGCTTCTAGGAAATCTCGCGTGTGTCTCTGTTTGACTTGTCCTAGGATGGATGTCTTGTCCCGTCGAAGTGGTGTCCTTCCTTATCTGTATGTAAGGATATTAGTGGGAAAGGATCATGTCATTTTGTGCTAGTTGATGTTCATGTATCCTGAAAAAAGTTTTCTGCCTGGTTGTCCAATGTAGTGTTTGTTACAGTTCTTGCACGGTAATTTGTAAATGACCTTAGTTTTGCTTGTTGTCTGTACAGGGTCTTTCAAATCTTTTCAAAACTCGCTAGGATTAGTGCAAGCTGGAAGAACAGCATCTCACTTTCTGCTAGGGGTCCCTGCAGCCTTCAGGACTTAACATTTTAGGGCCTCAACACCTTCCTCCATGCCTTTTAACTACTCCCACATCCTGGACCTGTCATAACATCAGTTGCCTTCATCACAGCCAACCCATTTTCACACATTAATGTATCTATTATCAGATTGTCTTTCTCCCTGTATCACCATTATTCATACCTTTGTCTGCCTAACATTGCTGTGGGTCTGGAGTCACATATAAGCCAGACCAGGTAAAGATGATTCCTTTCCTGAGGGACATTGCTGGAACAGATATTTTTCTTTCCCAATAATCAACAGTAGTTTCACCATTTGACTCTTACATCCAGATTTCTTTTTGTATTGAATTCAAATTCCACCATCTGCCGTAGCACAATTCAAGCCCAAGGTCCCACCAGAGCATTATTAAGATTTTGGGATTAATTGTATAGCAATAATACCATCAGGTCATTGCCTCCCCCCAACTGACGCTCGTGGGATGATGGCAGAATATACAGAGTTATGAAGAAAATTATACTAAGTGAGATACATATTCTGAGAGACAGTACAGATAGAATTGGCTGTCTGGCCTCTTTTTACCCTGTTAAAACTCTGTGGTTCTGTTATTTAGTGGTAACATTATGTCACTGGTTTAGTAATTCAAAGGCCTGGATTGATAATTCAGAGAAATAGGAATTTATACCTAATTGTGGCAGTTCCAGAATTTAAACTGAATTTTAAAAAGAACATGAAAATGAAAAATTGGCATCAATAAAAGTCACAATTAAACTGTTAGGTTGTTAAGAAATTACAAATAATTCACTGAAATCCTTTGGGGATACAGCCTGCTGTTTGCATCCAAGCTGGGCTATAAATCAATACAATTTTCTAAATTCTCAATATGGTTTTTGTAAATGATATTGGACTATTCACAGAGATTCACAGTCTACTTAAGCATTACATCTTTTCTTTTAAAAACAGCTTCTTAGGTGTAAAAATGATGCTGCCGGTTCATTTGAAAAAGGTTTAAAGTGTAAAGATTCTTCATTTGTAAAGAGAGTAGATACTAAAGTGAGTAATTAATCACTCGCATAAAATACAATCGAAAGGGCAGGCAGGTTAGGTAATGTGTTTCAGCAGCAACATGTGGGAGTTGTTGGATGCCATGGTCTTCAATGTTCTGAAGCAGAGTCACTGAACCCGAACATTAACTCTGTTTTCTCTCCATCAATGCTACCAGATCTACTGATGTTTTCCAGCAATTTCTGTTTCTGTTTCTGGTTTCCATTAACCACAGTTATTTGTTTTTATAGCTTATTGCTCAACACATTTAAATCTGGACTGAAATGCAAGCTGCAGAAATATAACCACATCAGGGAGACCGTAAGGCAATAATATGTAAGACTAGAAGTAGGCAATTAGGCCCAACAAATTTGCTCTGTCTTTCAGTGATATTATGGCTGGTCTGATGCTACTCAAATACACTTTCCTCTGTTTCCCCATTACCTTTGGTTCCCTTACTGATTAAAAATCTGTCTATCTCTGTCTTGAATACATTTAATGACCTAGCCTCTCCACTCCTCAACAATAAAAAAAATCCACAGATTCAATACAATAGACAATAGGTGCAGGAGTAGGCCATTCTGCCCTTTGAGCCTGCACCACCATTCAATATGATCATGGCTGATCATCCTTAATCAGTATCCTGTTCCTGCCTTATCTCCATAACCCTTGATTCCACTAAGGTAGTCCCGCCATTCAAGGAATTGACCTCGTGAACCTACGCTGCACTCCCTCAATAGCCAAAATGTCTCTCCTCAAATTTGGAGACCAGAACTGCACACAATACTCCAGGTGTGGTCTCACCAGGATCCCGTACAGCTGCAGAAGAACCTCTTTGCTTCTATACTCAATCCCTCTTGTTATGAAGGCCAGCATGCTATTAGCCTTCTTCACTACCTGCTGTACCTGCATGCTTACCTTCATTGACTGTTGTACAAGAACACCCAGATCTCTCTGTACTGCCCCTTTACCGAAATTGATTCCATTTAGGTAGTAATCTGCCTTCCTATTCTTGCCACCAAAGTGGATAACCATACATTTATCCACATTAAACTGCATCTACCATGCATTGACCACTCACCCAACCTTTCCAGGTCACCCTGTAATCTCCTAACATCCTCCTCACATTTCACCCTGCCACCCAGTTTAGTATCATTAGCAAATTTGCTAATGTTATTACTAATACCATCTTCTATATCATTAATATATATTGTAAAAAGCTGCAGTCCCAGCACTGATCCCTGCGGTACCCCACTGGTCACTGCCTGCCATTCCGAAATGGAGCCGTTTATCACTACTCTTTGTTTCCTATCAGCTAACCAACTTTCAATCCAAGTTAGTACTTTGCACCCAATACCATGCACCCTAATTTTGATCACTAACCTCCTATGTGGGACTTTATCAAAGGCTTTCTGAAAGTCCAGGTACACTATCTCTACTGGATCTCCCTCGTCCATTTTCAGAGTTACATCCTCAAAAATTCCAGAAGATTAGTCAAGCATGATTTCCCCTTCATAAATCCATGCTGACTCTGACCTATTTTGTTACTACTATCCAGTTGTGTAATAATTTCATCATTTATAATAGACTCCAGCATCTTTCCCACCACTGAGGTCAGACTAACTAGTCTATAATTTCCTGCTTTCTCTCTCCCACCTTTCTTAAAAAGTGGTACAACATTACCACCTTCCAATCTGCAGGAACTGATCCCGAATCTATCGAACTCTGGAAAATAATCACCAACGCATCCACGATTTCTCGAGCCACCTCCTTCAGTACCCTGGGATGTAGACCATCAGGCCCCAGAGACTTATCAACCTTCAGACCTAACAGTCTCTCCAACACCAATTCCTGGCAAATATAAATTCCCTTCAGTTCAGGTCCTTCAGCCACTGTTACCTCAGGGAGATTGCTTGTGTCTGCCCCAATGAACACAGATCTGAAGTACCAATTAAATTCTTCTGCCATTTCTTTGTTCCCCGTAATATATTCCCCTGTTTCTGTCTTCAAGGGCCCAATTTTAGTCTTAACGATTTTTTTGCTTTTCACATACCTAAAAAAGCTTTTACTATCCTCCTTTATATTTTTGGCCAGTTTGCCTTCGTACCTCATTTTTTCTCTGCGTATTTTTTTCAGTCCTTATCTCTGTCTGAAATATGTGACCCCTTATTCTGAGATTATGCCTCTGATTCTAGTCTCTCCCATAAGAGGATACAACCTTTCCACAGAGGCTAGAAATACTCTATCGAATAACTCACCCCCTGACTCCCCAAAGCCTGTCTATTATTGGTAAGCAGAGTTAGGAGTGTGATGGAATACACCCAACCTGCCTGGATGGGTATAGATCCAACAACACTCAAGAAGCTTGATATCATCCAGAACAAAGCTGCCCTCTTGATTGGCACTATATCCAAATATACCCACTCCCTCTACTACTAACACTCAGTTGCAGAAGTGTGTACTATCTTCAAGATGTACTGCAGAAATTCACCAAATCTCCTGAGACAGCACCTTCCCAACCAAGATTACTTCTATGTAAGAAGGACAAGAGCAGCAGACACATGGGAACACCACCAATAGGAAGTTCCCCTCTAAGCCACCTACTATCCTGACTGGCAAAGAGATTGCTGTTACTTCACTGTTGCTGGGTCAAAATCCTGGAATTCCCTCCCTAAGGGAATTGTGGGTCAACTTATAGTACATAGACTGTGGCTGTTCAAAAATGTACTCAGAAACAATTGCATCAATCACATTACAGCAAATTTGCATTAATGAAACGCACATTTTAACAGAATTATCTGAACTAGATCATATGTACCCTCTGCCAATTAACACATAGCTCTGTGGTTTGGCTCTTTTAATTTGTGGCTGGTTCCTCATACTGCCTAAACAGAATATCTGTCTTTGACTAACATATGTCATTGGTATCAACATGGATTGTCATCCCAGAATGAATAATAAGGGGGTGGGGGGGGGGGGGGGGGGTGGCAGCAGTGGAGGGCATGAAGTGGCTTGGAGGGTGTAAGGGACTATCTATGTTCAGGCTGAAGGCTTATGATGTGGTATGAGGGACATGAGGAGATAAGTGCTTAAGGGGACTTTGCATGGCATGAAAAGTCTGTGGACTCATTAAGAGTGGAGGTCATAGCTTGGCATGGAGGTGAGAGCATGGGTAAGACCATTTAAACTTATGTTTCAAAGTATTCCCTCTTCCAGACTATGGTTCACTACACGTCTGAGGTGCCACGAACCAATTTTCCTTCAATACTGGCTTGACCCAAAGAAAGTTGTGGAAGAGAGCTATTCCAGTTATGGGTCGAGCCAAATCAGGAGACCAGGATACAGGCTGACTACCAGTACTAGCCCACACCCTTATCCTGCACTGGTGAATGCTGAATGCACTGGGAAAGGGTCGAGAATCCCAGAATCAGTAATTGACCGGAATTTCTTCCCTCTATGGGTGTTCTTACTCCATAAAATTCCAATGCAACATTTCTAGACTTCCACTCTAACCAGTCTCCTCAAAGTTTGATAAGATTTTCTGCAGCCTCCTCTATTCCAGAGAAAATCACTCCAGCCTATCTAATTGATAGTTAAAATTCTCCAGCCCTGACAACATTACTGTAAAGCACCTCAACTGCGTTTCTTGTGTGATCACATCCTTCCTGTAATGATTCCCAGTATTCCACAATTAGGATGTTGTGAATAAGTCTAGCTTTGTTTTTGTCTTGAAATACAAAGCTAAATATTCTTCTCCATGTATCTTAATATGTCTTTCTTGCAACTAAATCAGCAAACTGACCTTAACATTCTTCTAAAGTAAATTTATTTTGACAGTAATTACACAATTCATCAAGAAGGAAAACAGTTGCTGTCAAATTTCTGTACAATGCTTTTCTATTATGCACCTTGGGACTGTTAAATGATAATTATGGAAAGTTATTGAAAATCTACTTGGTCTACATCTCTGATAAATACAAAATGTTCACCGTAACCATCTTGTATTTTTATATGTATATATATAAATAGCAATGATAACTCAAAAGCTTGTTAAATCTGTTAATAATCCAACAAACTTTTATTAGGCTTTCCCAACATTCCTGGGAGCTTTCTTCAAGATAACATAACACAAAGTGAGACAAATTGAAACATTTTGTCTGCTTTAATTTTTAAAGCAGTTAGGAAAATGAAAATGAGCTGTAAAACCAATGACCCAATTTTTTTTGCGAAAGAGTCCTTGAGCAATGAAAAAGAAAGAAGAAACGTAAAAGGAAGTTAATTATAGGTGGAAGAAAATGCCATATAAGACCCTGGAGGAAATTTAGTCATGAAAAGAGCTCAAATTGGTAAGAAGGAAGTTTTGGATAGACTTATGTTGACAAAGCAATTTAAACAGATAAGGATATTGAAGGAAATAGAACATAGAACATTGAACCTAGAACATAGAACAGTACAGCACAGAACAGGCCCTTCAGCCCACGATATTGTACCGACCATTGATCCTCATGTAAGGTAAACGTAATGTGCGAACCCTCAAATTTCTGTGACCATATGCATGTCCAGCAGTCTCTTAAATATCCCCAGTGACCTCGCTTCCACAACTGCTGCTGGCAACGCATTCCATGCTCTCACAACTCTCTATGTAAAGAACCCGCCTCTGACATCCCTTCTATACTTTCCGCCAAACAGCTTAAAACTATGACCCCTCGTGTTAACTATTTCTGCCCTGGGAAAAAGTCTCTGGCTATCAACTCTATCTATGCCTCTCATTATCTTGTACATCTCAATAAGGTCCCCTCTCTTCCTTCTTTTTTCCAATGAAAGAAGTCCAAGCTCAGTCAACCTCTCTTCATAAGATAAGCCCTCCATTCCAGGCAGCATCCTGGTAAAACTCCTCTGAACCCTCTCCAAAGCATCCACATCTTTCCTATAATAGGGCGACAAGAACTGGACACAGTATTCCAAGTGTGGTCTAACCAAAGTTTTATAGAGCTGCAACAAGATCTCACGGCTCTTAAATCCCACTGTTAAATGAGGGTGATGATTGCAGAGTCTTTCGGATTTTCAGCCAAGGGACCAGAGGACTGGAAAATTGCAAATGTTGAATAATTGCAAACATTATCCCATTATTCAAAACAGAATGGAAGGGTAAGCCCAGTAATTACAGACCAATCAGTTTAATTTTGATGATGCAAATGGTCTTAGAAATAATAATTTGGGATAAAATGAGTAGTCATATGAACAAATAAGGGTGAATTAGGAGAAGGCAGCATGGAACTCATAATAGATAATCATAATTAACTTACTGGATTTTTCTGAAGATATGATGGAGAGAGTTGGTGAAGGTAATGCTATTGAAGTGGTTTACACAAAGTTCCACAAGGGATTTGGTACAAAAGTACTGCACAACAAACCTGTGAGCGTAGTTAGAAACCGTAGAATAAAAAAGGACAGTGACAACATGGAAATTGAGCTGGCTGAGAGCTAGGAGACAGAGTGTAATGTATTAGCAATCTAAACCATGGAAGACCATGACATTTTCCAAGTTTGCAGATGATATGAAACGTGGATGCATTGTAAACTGTGAGGAAGTTATGCAGAACTTCAGAAAGATACAGAAAGGCTGATGGGGTGGGTTAAAAGATGGCAAATGAAGTGCAATGTGGAAAAATGTGGGGTATGCAGTAGAAGGAACTTAGAGAGACTGTGTAAAATAAAGGGCAGTACTATAAAGGGTGTGCAGGAGCAGAGAGGATTGGGTGTATGTGTCATTAGAATAGCTAGAATTTGATAGGACAGAAGTGTGGATAGACAATTACTACTTAAAGTTCACAAGGCACTGGGACCAAATGAGATGCATTCAAGGATTTTGAAGGAAGTGTGATTGAAACTTGCAAGGGCACGTGACACAATCTTTCAGTCTTCCCTCGCGTCAGGGAAATGCCAGAAGACTAAAAAATTACAAACATTTCAGCTTTATATAAGATAGGTTGTGTGGATAAAACCAGCAATTCCTGTGGTGGGAAAAACTCTAGAGAAAATTATTTAGATTGAACTTGTAGGTTCTTTTTTATTCATTGACAGGATATGGGCATCACTGGACAGGCTAGCACTTAATGCCAGTGCCTAATTGCCCAGAGGGCAGTTAAGTGTCAACCACATTGCTGTAGGTCTAGAGTCATATATAGGCCAGACCAGGTAAGGATGGCAATTTCCTTCCCTAAAGGACATTAGTGAACCAGGTGTTTTTATCTGACAATTGACAATGATTTCATGGTCATCATTGAGACTCCTAGTTCCAGATATTTACTGAATTCAAATGTTACTATCTGTCCTGGCAGGTTCTGAACCCAGGTCACCAGAACATTTGTCCAGTGATAACAACATTAGGCCACCACCTCCCTTTACATAAAAAAAAGTGAGTTTATTAGCTAGTCAACATAATTGTGAAAGTGGAAAGTTTTTTGAAGAGGTAACAGAAAGGATCAATAAGGGGAATGGAAGGAAGGTTTGTTGTAGCGTTCCCCTCGGGGTCAGTATTGGGAGAGATGCTTTTGCATAAGAACTAAGAGCAGGAGTAGACAACTCAGCCTCTCAAGTTTGTTCCCTGCTCCAGCATTCAATGTGATTGTGGACGATCTCATCTCGCCTTCACCTCAAGTTTCCTGCCTACTCTTCATAATCCATCAATTGATTAAAATTCTATCTATTTCTGCCTTGCTAAATATTCCAGCATCCTTTGCAGTTTAGCATAGTGAATTCATGACTCTTTATGAGAAGTAACTTCTCCCTATCTCTGTCTTAAATCTGCTACCTTATCCTAAAACTATGGCCTCTCATTATAGTTTGTCCCACAGGAGGAAACATCCTGTCTACGTCCATGCTGTCAAGCCATTTTAGCATTGGATACATCTCAATTAGATCTCCTCTCGTTCTTATAACCTCTAGAGAGAATAAGCCTGAACTGCTCGATCTCTCTTCAGAACACAAACCGTTTGGAATCTATCTAGTGAAACTCTTTTAAACTGCCCCCAAGTGACTACTTCTTCCTTTAAGTGAGATGACATCAGCAGAATGCAATATTCCAGATGCAGTTTCACTAATGACTTATACAGTTGTAGCAACACTTTCCTACTTTTATCCTCTAATCATTTAGCAATAAAGAATAAAATTCCATTTGCCTTCCTTATTACCTGTTGTACATGTATACTACTCTTCTGTGACTCATGCATGAGGATACCCAGATCCCTCTCCACCAAAGCACTCTGAAGTTTCTCCCCATTTAAATAAAAGTTGTCTTTCTATCCCTCCAACAAAGATGGATAACCTCATAATTATCTACGTTAAAGTCTACCTGCCAAATTTTGACCATTTACCTCATAAATCTATTTTTAAATGCCTTATTTCTTCATTGCAACTTTATTTCCAACTTATTTTAGTGTCATCTGCAAATTTGGCTATAGTTCAAACAATGTAATGGTGTGATATCCCTGGAGGAATGCTCTCCCTGTAGCTGTCGGAATCCCTCTAGAGATTGAGTTGAAAGACAGCATTAGTGGCATTTATGTTTTGGTCTCACAAATTTCATTTTAACATAAGTAGTCATACCTTCTGAAACAATTCATGATCTCTTTTCCCACCATATCGACATGACAGATGACCATTGCAATTGTTATCTTATTATTTTGGCACAGTCATGCCATTGTCAGTCATAGTCCGACCACCACTGAAATAATTGCTAGGAGGCATTTTCCTGCATTTTAGCTACTCATCTTTCCACTTCTATTTCCACTTCTATTTCAACTTAATAAAATGGTCCAAATCATTTGGCAGTAAAAGAATATAAATCTCCGTGATTGGTTATGAACTCACAGTTGCTCAAAATCTATTGATGCTTCAAAGCTGTTAGAATAATCATCATCACTATCAACGATATCCATCTTCTCCACCTAGAATTTTCAATTTTACTAATATCACAAAGTAGGTTACAATTCTAACTTTACAAGCTGCACACATTTGCAATGTTAAAATTGAGCACCATAAATCCAGATCTCATTCAATTTATAGGATCATGTTCTGAATTTTAATTGTCAAGTCACCACATTGAAGATACCATTATCATCATTTTGTTCTTTAGTGAATTATACTATCATATGCTCACCCCCACTAAACATTTGAAGGTCATCTCAAAGAAATCAGAATGACTTGAGACCTTCAGCTTTATTCAAATGCAAAAGTCCTCAGTTAAATTTTGAACCCAAGATTAGGTTGCTTAATACATTTTATACAATCAATCCTCAAAGCATGCATTTTATATTGCAAAAGCATCAACTTATCATGTCATGACTGGGGATAGCCTGAATTCATGCATTATATACAACAATGAGATCAACAAAAATGTCAAAATTTTAAAAGTGATGTTATAGTTTAAATTAATCAAACTTGAATGTTTATTTAATTCACCCATGAAAAATTCTAAAACTGAATGCATGATTCACCTTTACGCTTGTGCATTCATGTTATAAAACCAACACTATTTAGAGCAGTGATGAAATGGCACACGTTTTGGAAACATTTCTAATACAGGCTACCAATCTAGATAGACATGGTGGAAAAATTTAGGCCAAATCTGCAGTGCTTCAATATACCATCCTTGACACTGAATTAGAAAGTTCTTGTTTTAAGCCCCAATCAAGCCACTTAAGCATATAACTTAGGCAAATACTTTGAAGAAATGCTTCACTTTCATCAGATGTATCATCTTTTGATGAATTGATTAACTGAAGGCATAGAAATAAAATCTCATGACATATTTGGAGAATAGTAGCAAAGTACTCAGTGTTTCAGCCTCAATCAGCATCGTTAAAACAGATATTCTGGCTCTTCCTATCTAATCGTTATCTAATCTATCTAATCTAATATCATCTCCTATCTAATCTAATAAATAGCTTGGAGTCCACAAATTAGCTGCAGTGGTTCATAAATCAACTACAGTGACTAGAGTTCAAAACAACTACTTAATTAGCTGTAAAGTGCTTTGGGACATACCGAGGTCTTGCAAAATGCAAGATCTTCATTTCTTTTTAATCAATGCCAAAAGCATAACTCAATCAGGAAGATGCTAAGAGTACCCTTTTCAAGAGCGGTGTGGTACAAACATTATGTCTTATACCCAGAACTCGAGCATCTCATTCCACACAACACATCAAACACACACACTGGCTTTAAGACAACATCCAAATATTCCAGCTCACACGCCTCCACCTCCACACTATGTGGGCGGCACAGTGGCACAGTGGTTAGCACTGATGCCTCACATTGCCAGAGACCCGGGTTCAATTTCTGACTCAGGCGACTGACTGTGTGGAGTTTGCACATTTTCCCCGTGTCTGCGTGGGTTTCCTCCGGGTGCTCCGGTTTCCTCCCACAGTCCAAAGATGTGCAGGTCAGGTGAATTGGCCATGCTAAATTGCCCATAGTGTTAGGTAAAAAGGGGTACATGTAGATGTATGGGTGGGTTGCACTTCGGTGGGTCGGTGCGGACTTGTTGGGCCGAAGGGCCTGTTTCCACACTGTAAGTAATCTAATCTATATATGCTGCCAGTATCACATTCACCTTTTGCTGCCTTCATGGGTAGCTGTCGAGAATGTAGAGATGCTACAAAGAAACATAGAAAGTGCAATGGCAAAAGATGTGGCAAATTGACCACAATGTGGGGAAATGTGATGTTGCTCATTTTGGCAGGAAGAATAAAACGAGGCATATTATCCACATGGTGAGAGATTGCAAAGCACTGAAAATGTTGAGGAATCTGCCGTGACAGAGTGTGGACATGGATACCACCATTACACGTGGGGACACCTCCCACCATGTACATGGTAGGTACTCATGTGACTCAGCCAACTTGGTCTATCTTATACGTTGAAGGCAGGGATGCCCTGAGGCATGATACATTGGGGAAACCGAGCAAAGGCTAAGGCAACGGATGAATGGGCACCGCACAACAATCAACTGACAGGACTGTTCCCTCACAGTTGGGGAACACTTCAGTGGTCCAGGACATTTGACCTCAGACCTTTGCTTGACCATCCTCAAAGGTGGATTTCAGGACAGGCAATAGCGAAAAGTGGCCGAGCAGAAGCTGATAGCTAAGTTCTGTACCCTTACGCAGGGCCTCAACCAGGACCTTAGATTCATGTCACACTACAGGTGACCAACATTACACTATACACACACACACAGACACTCCTACACAAGCGCGCACACACACACGGACACATGGACACACACACACACGGACACACGTATACACAGACACTCACACACACCCCTACAGATACACACACCCCCACACTCTCACATGCACCCTCTCACAGATTTAAACACTCTACACTCACATACACATGCATATACACTCTCTCTCACACTCATAAGCCCCCACCCCAGACAGACAGACAGACACACACACACACATATACATATACGTTTGTGGGGTGAATTTGTACTTGCAGAGTTACGTTGTACTTTGCTCAAAAACTGATGAATTCATGTAAGACTTTGTTAACTCACTTTTTAGATTAGAATCAGTCTAAGTATTATGGGACAGACAAAGAACACAGGGGGCTAACACCTTCAACATTATCCGGCTAACACCAATTGTTACAGTTAACCTGAGAATGTTACTTTTAAAAAAAGTTTTGTGATTTACATATGAAAGAAGTGAAACTATCATGGTATTCGAACAGATGAAAGACTCAACAAGCAATCAAGATATTTTTCAATGTATAATTTCAATTACATCACACTGTAAACTTTTGCTATAAATTCTGTGTCTTATAATTTTGTCCTCCACAACCACCTGATGAAGGATTGGCGCTTTGAAAGTTAGTGTTCTTTCAATTAAACCTGTTGGAGTATAACTTGGTATTGTGTGATTTTTACCTTTGAAATATTGTAATTGTACCAGCCTCCATCACTTCCTCTGGCAGCTCATTCCACACATGCACCACCTTCTGCTTGAAAACACTGCCCTTTCGGTCCCTTTTAAATTTTTTCCCCTCTCACCCCAAACCCTCTAGTTTAGATTAGATTACTTACAGTGTGGAAACAGGCCCTTCGGCCCAACAAGTCCACACCGACCCGCCGAAGCGTAACCCACCCATACCCCTACATTTACCCCTTTACCTAACACTACGGGCAATTTAGCATGGCCAATTCACCTGACTTGCACATCTTTGGACTGTGGGAGGAAACCGGAGCCCCCGGAGGAAACCCACGCAGACACGGGGAGAACGTGCAAACTCCACACAGTCAGTCGCCTGAGTCGGGAATTGAACCCGACTGCGAGGCAGCAGTGCTAACCACTGTGCCACCGTGCCGCCCACTGAACTCCCCCACCCCAGGGAAAAGACCTTGCCTATTTATGCTATCCATGCCCCTCTTGGTTTTATAAACCTCTATGAGGTAACCCCTCAGCTTCTGACTCTCCAGGGAAAACAGCCCCAATCTATTCAGCCTCTCCCTATAGCTCAAATCCTCCAACCCTGGCAACATCCTTGTAAATCTTTTCTGAACCCTTTCAAGTTTCACAATGTCATTTTGATAGGAAGGAGATCACAACTGCATGCAATTTTCCAAAAGTGGACTAATCAATGTCCTGTACACCCGTAACATAACCTCGCATCTTCTATACTCACCAATAAAGGAAAGTATACCAAATGCCTTCTTCATTATCCTATTCACCTGCAACGCTACTTTCAAGGAACTGTCAACCTGCACTCCAAGGTCTCTTTGTTCAGCAACACTCCCTACTCCTTACCATTAAGTGTATAATTCCTCATTCCTGTTGAAGGGCTTTTGTCCAAAACGTCAATTCTCCTGCTCCTCAGTTGCTGCCTGACTTCCTGTTTTTTTCCAGCACACACTTTTGACATTAAGTGTATAAGTTCTGCTCTGATTTGCTTTTCCAAAATGAAGCACCTCGCATTTATCTAAATTAAAATCCATCTGCCACTCTTCAGCCCGTTGGCCCATCTGATCAAGATTCCATTGTAATCTGAACAATTGACCAGTCACAAGGGGCTGAATGGTCAACTGTTACTGTTTTTTTGTAATTCCTATGCTTGTACTAATGGTGAAGAAGTTTTGAGGAGCCACCTAGTCTGTTGTTCCTTTATTTTTGTGAATTTTATATGCTCTATGCTCGGGATGTTCTGGATAGGGTTTCCCCTCCCGAGGGGTCTCGGATTTGCCCGGACGATTATGGTTGATCAGTTGGTTAAGTGGTGCACCTGGAATGTCAAGGGGAGTAATTCACCTGTCAAAAGGAACAAACCTCAAGAAAGAAAGGGTTGATATAGCTCTCCTACAGGAGACACACTTATTGGATAAAGAACACTTGAAATTACGACAAGGTGGATTTGATCAGGCTTTTTTTTTCTTTTAGCTCGAAAAGCAGGGGAGTTGTTATTCTTATTCGGAAGAATTTCCCATTCAAAATCCTAAATCAGATAAAAGACGAATCTGGACGATATATTCTGATTAAAGCCCTTATAAATGGAGAGGATTATTGGATTTTAAATTTGTATTGCCCCCCGGCACATCCTTTTAAATTTATAACGGAAGCCTTCTCAAAACTGATGGCTCTCGGTGCTCGTCATACAATTATAGGGGGAGACTTTAATTATATTATGTACCTGGAAATAGATAGGATTCCCAAGAGTGCTGCAGGAGTATCTCCCAGATCTAAACAATTGGTGGATCTGAACAAAGAATTAGGACTAGTAGATGTATGGAGATGCCTTCATCCACAGGGCAGAGATTTTTCTTTTTACTCCAATCCACATAAATGTCATACCAGAATCGATATGTTTTTTGCCCCTCGATTTTTTAAAATTCCATATCATCCTGTAATATAGGCAGTATAGCAATTTCCGATCACGCTGTTGTATATATGGAAATCAAGGTGAGGAACAATAAGACATCCCCCCGGCATTGGCGTATGGACCCCTTCCTGATGAAAGATAGTAAACTTGTAAAGTACTTCTCTCAAGAATTTAAAACTTTTTTAGAAATGAATTCAGGTATGGCTAGCAACCCATCAATGATGTGGGAGACCATAAAGCTTACGCGCGAGGTTTGATCATCTCATACTCAGCGACCCAGAAAACATTAAAGGGAGAACAACAGCGTCTGCTCGAAGCTCGCTTAAAAGCGGCTGAAACAGCATACACTGACAGACCTTCGATTATCAAATTGCAAAGGATTACGGCCCTTAGGACAGCTCGAAACACCATGCTTACCCAAATGGCTAAGAGAGAAATATTATTTGCAAAACAACGATTATATGAATTTGGCGATAAATCTGGTAAGTAATTAGCATTTCTTGCGAAGAAAAAGAAGGCCCCTCAAACTATCACATCTATTAAGGAAAGTATGGGTATTTTGACTTATGATCATAAAAGGATTAACGCAATCTTTAGAAAATTTTATTCTGATTTATATAAATCGCAGGATTGCAAAAACAGGACTAGGACGATGTAGTCATTTTTTAAAAACCTGACCTTTCCGGACCTAACTCCGGAACAGAAATCGGTCTTGAATGTTCCCCTAATAATCCAAGAAATACTTGACGTAATGAGGCAACTTCAGAGCGGTAAGGCACCTGGCCCAGACGGCTTTCAAGCTGAAATCTATAAAGAGTTTACAGGAATCTTGGCTGGTCCACTTATGGACATGTATAACTATTCATACAATCAGGGCTGTCTCCCGCCTTCGCTGAAAGAGGCAAATATCTCTCTTATCCTTAAAAAAGGAAAGGACCCAGAAGATTGCACGTCATACAGACCAACATCCTTGCCAAATGTAGATTTTAAAATCCTCTCTAAAACGTTAGCATTGAGGCTAGAAAGGATATTGCCACATATTATAAAGGAGAACCAGACGGGGTTTATTAAGGGCCATAGATCATCCAATAATGTTAGAAGGGTTCAAGCCCGCCATCAGGGAAAGATACCAGGAGTAGTAGTCTCATTAGACGCGGAAAAGGCATTCGATAGGGTTGAATGGTCATATTTGTTTTACACATTGGAAAGGTTTGGCATTGGAAAGGTGTTTACCAAATGGGTCTCAACACTGTATAGTGATCCCAAGGCAGTTGTGATTACCAATGGATTAGGCTCAGATAGCTTCAGTGTGGATAGGGGCTGCCGTCAGGGATTCCTCTCACCATTGCTATTTACGCTAATAATTGAGCACTAGCAGAAGCTATACGGGCTGACCCTAATATAACGGCCCCGAGGCTTGGTATAGGTAAACATAAAATTACCCTTTATGTAGATGATGTTCCATTTCTCAATATTCCTTTGATGTCCGTGCCTTGCTTAATCCAAATTATTAATACAATTATTTTCAGGCTACAAAATTAATTTCTCAAAATCAGAGGCTATGCCAATGGGTGGCCTTGCTGGTATATCCCACTTATTGGACAGATCCCACTTTCCCTTTCATTGGTCCCTGGAGGGTTTCTTATATTTTGGCATTTTTATTACCCCAGTATTTGGTCAGTTATACAAGGCTAACTTTGTGCATTTACTGAAAAGGATCAGGCAGGACCTCCAGTGATGGGGAGACCTTCCAATTTCTTGGCTAGATAGAATAGCACTAATTAAAATGAATGTCCTGCCCCGTCTCCTATATCCTATGATTAGGGGTTTAGATAGGGTTGACCATGAGAACCTTTTTCCACGTATGGAGTCAGCTATTACGAGGGGGCATAGCTTTAAATTAAGGGGTGGTAGGTATAGGACAGATGTTAGGGGTAGGTTCTTTACTCAGTGAGTCGTGAGTTCATGGAATGCCCTGCCAGTAGCAGTGGTGGACTCTCCCTCTTTATGGGCATTTAAGCGGGCATTGGATAGGCATATGGAGGATAGTGGGCTAGTGTAGGTTAGGTGGGCTTGGATTGGCACAACATCGAGGGCCAAAGGGCCTGTACTGCACTGTATTCTTCTATGTTCTATAATACTTCCGGTGATGCTGCCAAGGCTGGCACTACGTCAATTATATGGCAGGTTGGGTTCCTTTATCTGGAATCATAGACGGCCCCTCATTAAGCTGAAGAAGCTACAGCTTCCACAGGCAAGGGGAAGATTGGGTTTCCCAGATTTTAGGAAATATCAGTTAAGATCCCTATTAAGTTACATAGCTGATTGAGTCTTGTCTGACCCACAATCAATCTGGCTGGACATCGAGGCTTCTCAAGTAAAATGCCCACTTATTAACCTTTTATTTTCAGGCAAGAGGAAAATCATTACGGATCACCGTAAAAAACCCTATAATACTAAACACAATTAAAGTTTGGAATATAATGCGGCAAAATGATGGCAACTCACATAAAACATCCCCCTATGCTCCGATAGTGGGAGCATGAGGATTTCAACCGGGGCTTACAGATGCCACTTTCAAACTCTGGAGATCCAGGGGTATCTCATGTTTAGGGGATCTGTTTAAAGAAGGGGTCCTGATGTCTTTTGAACAGTTATGTGTCAGAAATTTGGATTACCTAATGGAGACCTCTTTCGATACTTCCAAGTTCGAGATTACATACAGAAGAAGACTACGTTATTAGATAGTCTTTATAAATCAGATAGAGAATGTAGAGTGCTATGGCCAATGGGGGTATCTTCCGTCAGTACTATTTATCATTTATTATATGATGAAGTATCGAGAGATATGGACAATCTGCTTAAAACATGGGATCAGGATTTGGGACTAGAAATCTCTATAGAAACGTGGAATGACATTTGGGAAAATGTCAGAAGAATCACCATCTGCAACAGAACTCAGGCTATCCAGCTGAAGATACTTCATAGGGCCCATATAGCACCGGATCCATTGGCAAAATTTAAGGCAGGAGCATCTCCAATGTGTCCCAAATGTAAAATAGAGGTTGGCACTCTTGTGCATTGCTTATGGACCTGTCATAAGATCCGTAGATATTGGACTCAAGTAGCAAGTGCTCTGACAGAAATCTTAGGAACGGAAATTAGAGTGAACCCCATATCTCTCCTTTTCGGCTTTTCAAACTTACCCTCCCTGGATATGCACGGGAAGAGATTATATTCTATTCTCTCTTTCTGTGCAAGAAAAAATATTTTGGTAAACTGGATGGCCGTGGCCCCCCTGGACTTTCAAATTGGCACAGATTAATTATGGAATGTATTCCCCTTGACTTCCTTACAAATATGGTGCACCAAAAGACCGCATTATTCCATAAAATATGGCAGCCCTTCTTGAATTATGTAAATACAGATATTTCGGCCATCCTAACAAGGGCTTTTATTTAATTGAGATGGCGAACCTGACTGGTCCAGGGCCCCTTAGGAGAGGAATCCCCCACGAATACAGGTTTTGTTACGATTTGATGTTATTACATTCCGAGCATATATCTCACTACCCAATTTCTGTGTTATCCATCGTTTTTTTTTAATCTTATTTGAATAATGTAAGAGACTTAATGTAGTAGTTAGTTAAGTTTTGTTTTTTTTCTTGGTATTTTTCTTTTATTAAATTTTGGTTATTATTTATTTAAGATTTAATTGTATATCAATATTGATACTTGTTTTTTTTTATATTTTTTGTAAACTTGTAAAAATATGTTAAATTTTCAATAAAAAATCTATAAAAAACATGAAAAGAAAGACAAGAGGGAATCAGAGTATATAATGACTCTGAAGAATTAAATTGCATTTATTTCAATGCAAGAGGTCTTACAGATAAGGATAGTGAACTCACGGCATGTTTAAGACCATGGAAATGGGACAACTTAGCTATTACAAAAACTTGGCTGAGAAGTGGAGAAGACTGGCAGCTCAATGTTCAGGGTTTTAGATGCAATAGGAAAGGAGGCAAGAAAGGATTTGGGAAGGGGGGGGGGGAGTGGTTTGTGTTTTTGATTAGGGAATACCTTATTGCTGTAACTAGGGAAGATATTTTTGAAAAATTATCCAATGGAAATATATGAGTAGAAAAATTATAAATAAGAAAGGAAAGATCACTTTGATGGGATTGTACTATAGGCCCCCCCAGTAGTAAGAGGGAAATTAAAAAACAAATATGTAGGGAAATTTCAAATATATATGGAAGCATAATAAGGTTGTAATAGTGGGGAGATTTAATTTTCCAAACTTTGACAGGCGCTTCCATAATATTAAAGGTTTGGATGGTGACAAATTTGACAAATGTGTTCAAGAAAATTTCTCATTAGAGAAGGAGCAAAATTAGACCTTCTTTTGGTAATACGGCAGGGCAGATGGCTGAAGTAAAAGTGGGGGAATACTATGGGTATAGCGATCATAATTTTATTAGTTTCAAAATGGTTATGTGAAAGGATAAGCCTTTCATAAAAGTTAAAGATTTTAATTGGAGTAAGAGAAACAATATGAGCCAAGATACAGTGTGAGTTGAGAACCTTCAATAGTTGATTGGGATAGACTGTTCGCAGGTCAAAGAGCATCGGACAAGTGGGAGGCATTCAAGAATGTGATGATTAGAGTTCAGGGGCATTTTGTTCCCATGAGAGTGAAGCTAAAATCTGGTAAGATTAAGGAAGAATGGATGAATAAAGAGATTGAGGTTCTAGTCAAGAATAAAAGGCGGATCTTATTTTAGATATAGACAACTTGATTCAATTGAATCTCTTAATCAATATAAAGAGTGTAGGAGCATTCTTAAGAGAGAAATCAGGAAGACTAAGAGTGGATGTGAGATAGCATTGGCAGATAGGGATAAGGATAATCCAGAAAGATTCTACAAATACATTAAGAGCAAGAGGGTACTTAGCAAGAGAGTAGGGCCTCTTAAAAATCAAGGTCATCTTTCTGTGGAACCCCAGAAGATGGAAGAGATACTAAATGAATATTTTGTGTCAGTTTTCACTATAAAGAAAGAAATTGAGTCTAGAGAATGCAGAGAAATAAAGTTTGATGTTTTAAAATCTGTTCATATTACAGAAGAGGAAGTTTGGAAGAATACATCTCCCGAACCTGATCTAATGTATCCTGGAACGTTGTGGGAAGTAAAAGAGGAAATTATGAGACCCCTTGCAGAAATATTTGCGTGATCTATAACTACAGATCAGGTCCCTGATGACTGGACAGCGGCTAATGTTGTACCTTTGTTCAAGAAAGGTTGTAAGGAGAAACTGGGGAGCTATAGACTCATGAGTGTGAATTTGGTTGTGGGTAAATTGTTGGAGATGATTATAAAAGATAGGATTTATAGACATTTAGAGAGGCAAAAATTAATTAAGGATAGTCAGCATGGTTTTGTGTGAGGAAAATCATATCTCACAAACTTGACTGAGTTTTTTGAGGAGGTTACGAAAAAGATCAAAAGATGGCTGAGCAGTAGAAAATATTTATTTGGATTTTAGTAAAGCTTTTGACAAGGTTCTGCATGGTAGACTAATTAGTAAAGTTGGGTCACAAAGGATTCAGGATGAGCTTGCCAATTGAATACATAATTAGCTTAATGGCAAGAGACAAAGTGGAATAGTGGAGGTCTGTGACCACTGGTGGTTCACAGGAATCAATTCTGGGTCCTCTTTTATTTGTTCTTTATATAAATGATTTGGATGAGAACATAGAAGGCATGGTTAGTAAGTTTGTGGTTGACATCAAAATTGGTGCCATTGTAGACAATCAGGAAGTTTTCTAAGATTACAAAGCAATATTGATCAAATGGGTGAATGGGCTGAAAAATGGCAGATACAGTTCAATCTCAATAAATGTGCAGTATTCCATACAACAAACAAGTGTAGGGCTTAGTCAATTAATGTTAGGACCTTGGGTAGTGTTGTAGTACAAAGGGAGTTTGGGGTGCAAGCACATAATTCTTTGAAGTTTGCATCACATATAGACAGGGTGGTTAAAAAGACATTTAGCATGCTTGCCTTCATTGTTCAGTCCTTTGAGTATAGGATTTGGGAAGTCATGTTGAGATAGTACAGGACATTAGTGAGGCCTCTTCTGGAATACTGTGTCCAGTTCTGATGGCCCAATTATCGGAAGGATATTATTAAGCTGGAGAAGGCTCATAAGCGATTCACTAGGATGTTGCCAGGTAGGGAAGGTTTGAGTTATAATGAAAGGCTGGATAGGTTGGGACTTTTTTCACTGGAACATAGGAAGTTGAGAGGCAATCTGAAAGAAGTTTATACAATACAAAGAGGAATAGATAGAGTTAATGGCTGTTTTCTTTTCCCTTGGATGGGAGATTTCAAGACTAGGTGGCACATTTTTTAAAGTGAGAGGTGGGAAGAGTTTCAAAAGATGTAAGAAGCAAATATTTTACACAGAGGGTGATTCGCGTGTGGAATTAACTTCCTGAGAAAATGGTGGATGTGGGTACAATTACAATGTTTAAAAGACATTTGGATATATATATATATATATATAGGAAAGGTTGGGAGGGATAAATGGGACTAGTTTAGTTTGGGATTATGTTCGGCATGGATTGGTGTTTGACTGAAGGGTCTTGTTTCTGTGCAGTGTATCTCTGTAACTCTATGACTCTATGGCATTTACAAAAGTTATAAGCTATCTGACAGACACTTTTTCATTTTTTAAAAAATGCAATATTAAAGTTTTGTTTTAGCCATTGAGATGACAAAGTGAAAAGCTTGCAAAGCAAAGCAGAATTAAGATCAAAATGAGCAAGGCAAAAAAAAATGAAGCATAGTAGTCAAGTTATAGGACCTATAATTCATAGATCATTCATATCTCCTCCACATTACTTTCTTCCAATGTTGAAAGCATTAGTGCGAGCTAAGTATGATTGCTGAATTTCACTGGCCATCCTATAACAAATCATTTACATGGTTATTTCTTGTATGTGAATTTAGATCTACTTGATTGCAAGGAACATTGATTCTGTCATCATCTGATTGCCATCCTAAGGAAGTAAGTTTTTTTTTTACTTTTTAGACCAAAATACCAAGACTAATTGCAGCATTCATGTTATACTGAGTAATCTGGTGTTGGTTTAGCCTACCTATCCAACGCCCATTGGAAGGATGTGAAACTTGAAAGGGTTTAGAAAAGATTTGCAAGGACATTGCCAAGGTTGGAGGATTTGAGCTGTAGGAAGAAGCTGAATAGGCTGGGGCTGTTTTTCCTGGAGCATTGGAGGCTGAGGGATGACTTTATAGAGGTTTCTAAAATCACGAGGGGCATGGAAAGATAACAGGCAAAGTCTTTTCCCTGGGGTAGGGGAGTCCAGAACTAGGTTTAGGGTGACAGGCGCAAGATATAAAAGGGACCTAAGGGGAATTTTTTTTACACAGCGGGTGGTACATGTTTTGAATGAGCTGCCAGAGGAAGTGGTGGAGGCTGGTAAAATTACAGCATTTAAAAGGAATCTGGATGGGTCTATGACTAGGAAGAGTTTAAAGAAATATGGGCCAAGTGTTGGCAAATGGGACTAGATTAGTTGGAATGTCTGTCGGCATAGACAATTTAAACCGAAGGATCTGTTTCCATAAGACCATAAGACCATAAAACATAGGAGTGGAAGTAAGGTCATTCGGCCCATCGAGTCCACTCCACCATTCAATCATGGCTGATGGGCATTTCAACTCCACTTACCCGCATTCGCCTCGTAGCCCTTAATTCCTTGTGACATCAAGAATTTATCAATCTCTGCCTTGAAGACATTTAGCGTCCCAGCCTCCACTGCACTCTGCGGCAATGAATTCCACAGGCCCACCACTCTCTGGCTGAAGAAATGTCTCCGCCTTTCTGTTCTGAATTTACCCCCTCTAATTCTAAGGCTGTGTCCACGGGTGCTAGTCTCCTCGCCTAACGGAAACAATTTCCTAGCGTCCACCCTTTCCAAGCCATGCAGTATATATCTATGACTCTATGGCTTTAGACAGTTCTGGACTTTGGCCCTCAAAAGGTCATACTTTATACTGTTAGCTCTGTATACACTTAAGATTCTTCTTCAGCTTGTACCATATGTCATCCTGCAGAAGATAAATGTCATCATGGAAGAAGACAGAAATTAGCTGTAAGACCTTTAAAGTAACACATGCAGAGAGTGATGAAGAGGTGTGGGAGTTCTTTCCTGAAATCAGTAACACACAGATTATCTGCTTAATTGTGAATATTCTTGTATCCAAACCAGAAACAGTTCTACTTACTGGGTACAGAAAAAAATTCTTATTTAATTCACAGTATTTGAATACAGTTTAATTCCACACCAGTACATAGCCTCATTGCACCTTTACATGTCTCATAGTTACAAATTATTTTGTTTATTATTGAAATACTTAGATCAGATATTTTCATAAAGTGTGATTATTGCTTACTTGACACAATAACACTGTAATTTTCAGCCATGAGAATCATGAATTCCAATCAACCAAAAAACAATTTGATACAGCTAGCCTATACATATCGTACTCTCTGCTCACCTTCATGGAACATAGAACAGAATGTTACAGTGCAGTACAGGCCCTTTGGCCCTCAATGTTGCGCCGACCTGTGAAATTAATCTGATGCCCATCTAACCTACATTGTTCCATTATTATCTAGCCTTCATAATTGGGTTTTAAGCTCAGTGCTGACTTTGCTCTTGGCTGTCTGTATACACAACTGGAGGCACAGATTTATGTGAGGTTACTTTGAGAGAGGCCAAATCTGTGAGGAATTGCTTCTAAAAGCTCCAATGGAGATTATAGTGGTACAGGAGGGGGAGAACACGTTTTTCTGCAGGGGGCTAGGAAACCCACAGACTTTAGCTTCAAATGAATGTGGACATATAGCCATGGAAGTCAGTGTGAAAAATCTATGTCTAAGTGCAGTGTTGCTAAACATGAAATAATCGCTTGCAAGTTTCAATGTTAGTGAATTGATCTTCAAATGCCATTTCTTGTGGACTGCAGCACTGTTCAATGCAGCAAACTCCCATCACTAGCTCACTCAACATAATTCTTTGGCAATTTGAACTCAGCCAATGGTCAAATTCTACCTCACCCTCAGGTACAAGCATCACATCTAGATGTTACACCTTTCACTTACTTCCAGCCAATGATAGGCACATGAGCTGAACACATTGTGACACACTCACTGACACTCTTCCTAGTTCACAGGACAAAGTGACAGTATAACTAGAAGGAGGAGACATTGAAGCTGTTGCATTTGTTATTGCAGGAAGCAACTTTGAATAGTTAAATTTCAATAATATTATTTTTCCAAACCCCTCACCCTGCAATTCGGACTGAAGTAGAAGTTTTAGATGGTGTGACAGGTAGTTCTTACCTTCTAATGAAGGGTTTTTGCCCGAAACGTCGATTTTCCTGCTTCTCGGATGCTGCATGACCTGCTGTGCTTTTCCAGCACCATACTCTTGGCTCTAGTCACCAGCATCTGCAGTACTCACTTGCACCTAGTTAATTCTTACCTTCTATCTATTCTCCACAGCCATCCATTTATTTCTCATTATTCTTCCATGCAATGTGGGAGTCGCTGGCAAGGCTGGCATTTTCTGCTCATCCCTAATTGCCCTTCAACTGCCTGAATTACCAGGCCATTTCAGAGGAGAAAGTGAGGACTGCAGATGCTGGAGATCTGAGTCAAAAAGTGTAGTGCTGGAAAAGCACAGCTGGTCAGGCAGCATCTGAGGAGCAGAAGATTTGACATTTCGAGCATAAGCTCTTCATCAGGAATGTGGACTATTTCAGAGATGAGTAAATAGTTAGCCACCGTGCTGCTAATTAGAAGTGACATTTTACCAGCTAAGGGTAGCAGATTTCCCTCTGTAAAGACCAAGGTGTTGTTTTGTGTGCTTTATAAAAGTTTTGGGGCTGAAGTGTGGATGAACTGATTCAAAACTATTTGGAAAGATTGCTGAAAAGCAACCTTACACTTTTGTCAAGTAATGCGTAAACAGCTATTTGAATAAACAGTAATTTTTTTGGTTGTAGATGAGTTGGTGACAAGGTGTTTCTGTGTACAGATGCAGCTGAATGCCAACAGAAAGTTGATTGTCTACAGACTAATCCCCAGTCATCAACTGCAAAATCCCTTTACCTGCCAACAGTCAAGTCATTGGTTCCCAGGTAATCGAAAAGTTTGGGAATGGGAACTAGTTAGAGAGACAAGTGTTTTACCACCAGCATAGAAACTGTGTCTCTGTTCTCTGCTGTTTAAATCCATTTTAAGCCTGAAGAAAACCAATTAATCTTTCCTTCTGCCCCTGCTAGGTTAGTTGTTAATTTTAAATCTAAAGTAGATAAATTCTTGCTAAGTAAACGTATTGAGGGAGATGGGCCAAAGGCAGGTATGTAGAATTAGGCCACAAATCAGCCATGATCTCACTAATGTCAGGACAGTCCTGAGGGGCTGAATGGCCTTCACCTGTTCCTATGTTCAGCACTTATTGCAAGTTATGGCTTCTATTTGATAAGTCAGAGACCATTTATAAGTGAAGCAGCCATCTTGTGTCTTGTGCAAATCAATGGAAGCATCTCGAGAAAGATGATGGAAAGCAAAGTCCTGACAGCAAAATCCTGGGGCAACAGAGGGGGCACAATGGTTAAAACTGCTACCTCACAGCACCAGAGACCTGGTTCAATGCCACCCTTGGGCGACTGCATGGAGTTTGTACACTTTTCCTGCACCTGTGTGGGTTTCCTCCAGTGCAGGTTATGAGGATTGGCCATGTTAATTTGCCCAGTGTCCAGGGATGTTCAGACTAGATGGATTAGCTCTGAGGAATGCAAAGTTACAGGGATAGGTTATTGAGGCATGTCTGGGTACAATGTTCTTCGGAGGGTCATTGTAGACTCGATGGGCTGATTGGCTAGCTTCCACACTGTTGAAATTCTATTAATTTCATAAGGATCATCTCAACAATCTGTGAACAGAAACCACCAAACTGCTAATGACAAATAACCTATTTTCCCTTTTGTTTTATATGTGTATTTTAGTAAGCGAGAGTTTATAAGGCAATTAGAGTTTTCAGTTGTGGTGTTACATGTTGACAGTTTATAACTGTATACCTGTAACTTCAGTCTACTTACTTTGAATAAATATTACTTTTTGTTAAGTTCAGAAACAAGGTTCTATCAAACTAGACCCAGGAATCTGGTAAATTGGGAAATTTTGTGTATTCATTCTAAAATCTCTTACTTTTATGACAATTTTAGGAATAGCAAGACTTGGCGTCTAGTGTACTATACCAGGGAGGTGTGACACTTCCCCTAAATGACCTTAGCAAACCAAATGGGTTTTTTTATGACAACTGACATGAATTTCATGTTGACTATGACTGACACTCAGCCTTAATTCCAAATTTATCAATTGAATCTAAATTCTACAACTTGTGATGGGAATTTCAATTCATGTTCTGCATGTTATTAAGGGCAGGATACTGCGGGTGTCAAAAGTTTGAAATAAAAACAGAAAATTCATGAGTAACTCAATAGGTTTGGCAGCACCTGTGATGAGAGAGAAATGATGTTTACATTCTAAGCTTAATGACTCTGCTTTCAAGCTGAACTTCCCCAGAATATTGGAGTGGGCTTGTGACTTGCTAATTCAGTGGTCTTAACACAATGCTACACCTTCCCTTATCCCAGCTTCCCTTTTACATTTACGCTTGCAGTGTTTTGTGCCATGTAAAAATTAGCCAATGCTGCCACTTTAGAAGAGCTATCTGATTAATTCTCTGTTTATGTTTTTATTTTCTATTAGCATACCTATTTCTTTTATTTTCATGTATGTGGACAACTCCCTTTCTAAAGTTGTTCAGTATGCTTTCTCAACCATTTCAGTAGTGTATTCCAGGTCATACTAACTTGTGGCTAAATCCTGTCACCAGCTATTGTTCTCGGAACAACAAAGTTTTTCCAAAGTTCAGTTAAAAAAAATCACACAACACCAGGTTATAGTCCAACAGGTTTATTTGGAAGCATTAGCTTTCGGAGTACTGCTCCTTCACCAGGTGGTTGTCAGAGCGCTCCGAAAGCTAGTGCTTCCAAATAAAGGTGTTGGACTATAATCTGGTGTTGTATGATTTTTAACTTTGTACACCTCAGTCCAACACCAGCGCCTCCAAATTATTTCCAAAACTTCTTCACTGCAATGACAAACATTGTTATCTTGTTTGCAATGGAATCCATTAACAACATTCCTTGATTTTGCACATTTCATACAGGAGACTGTCACAGGATCACAATCATCGAAGTTTAACACCAAATTACCAATGCGATATTAGCAGAAGTGACCAAAACTTTGTTTTTAGGTAACCAAACTTAGTTGAAGAACTAGGATTTTAGGAGAATCTTAAAGGCATGCTTCGGGGAGAGAATTTCAGAGCCTGGAGCTGAGCTCACTGCTGGCACAATGAAGAATGCTGACAAAAACTGAAGATTCTCAGGAGACCAGTATTGGAGGAGCTCAGAAATCTCAGAGGATTGCACAAATAAGGAGCAGAGCACTAAATTTGAAATCAGGACCATTGTTTTAAAGATGCGGTGTTGTGGATCAGGAGTGATGCAAGGCAGGGGGCTCAGAATAGTGAGTCACTATTTCCCATGTAAGAACACATTGACAACAAACACAGAAAATACTGAGAAACTCAACAGATCTGGCAGATTTGAAGAAGACTCACACTGGACCCGAAACGTTAACTCTGTTTCTCTCACCATAGATGTTACCAAACCTCTTGAGCATTTCTAGTATTTTCTGTGTTTGTTTCAGCTTTCCAGAATCCACAGTATTTTGCTTTTATAAGGAATGTTTACGTTGTGTTTATTTTGGTACTTTGTTGTTGATTCCAAACAAAAGGGATTTAAAAGGTGCTTTTGCAATAAGAATTTAAATCTATCCTTAAGTAGTCCATGTATGGTATGGTTAAAGACTAACACTCTGCACACATGATAATAAATTTTGAAAATTGCTGCCTTGGAGTCAAATCATTCTGTGCATAGAGCTAAGTCTTATGAAGACAGCTTAGCCTGTAGCATCAGGAAATTGGCTTGCGCTTTTCATCAGGCAAGGTCATACAAGTGCCATATACTTGCTTCTGTTTTCAGAAGATTACAATTCGTATTTAGGCCAGTGCTGTTTTAGTTTATATTTTGTCAGCATTAGAATAAAGATTGACATAGTATTGACTCATCAATCTCAAAAAGTGCTTGATGTTTCACAAGCTAATTGCTTGAAAGCTGTAAATTATAACAAGTAGAAATATCACGGCAATCTATATTATGTCAACCAGTATTGATCTAGACACAGGTCCCCTTGGACAATGACTATTGGTTTCCCAATTGGGTATGATCTGACAGAAATGAGTTTAAATTAGCCTACCCTCAATAAAAAGTGGAGATATGGTGATTAACCCAAACTTTTAAATTCTGATACAGGTAGCAACTCAAATCAATGTTACCTGAAGTTTTAAGTGATGCAATGCAAAGTATTCACTAGAATGAGGTAGCGGTATAGAGGGGATGTCCATAAGACCATAAGACCATAAGACCTATGTGGAAGTGGAAGTAAGGTCATTCGGCCCATCGAGTCCACTCCACCATTCAATCATGGCTCATGGGCATTTCAACTCCATTTACCCGCATTCTCCCCGTAGCCCTTAATTCCTTGTGACATCAAGAATTTATCAATCTCTGCCTTGAAGACATTTAGCGTCCCGGCCTCCACTGCACTCTGCAGCAATGAATTCCACAGGCCCATCACTCTCCGGTTGAAGAAATGTCTCCGCATTTCTGTTCTGAATTTACCCCCTCTAATTCTAAGGCTGTGTCCACGGGTCCTAGTCTCCTCGCTTAACGGACACAATTTCCTAGCGTCCACCCTTTCCAAGCCATGTATTATCTTGTAAGTTTCTATTAGATCTCCCCTTAATCTTCTAACTCCAATGAATACAATCCCATGATCCTCAGCCGTTCCTCGTATATTAGACCTACCATTCCAGGTATCATCTGTGTGAATCTCCGCTGGACACACTCCAGTGCCAGTATGTCCTTCCTGAGGTGTGGGGACCAAAACTGGACACAGTACTCCAAATGGGGCCTAACCAGAGCTTTATAAAGACTCAGGAGCACATCGCTGCTTTTATATTCCAACCCTCGAGATAAACGACAACATTACATTTGCTTTCCTAATCACGGACTCAACCTGCAAACCAACCTTTAGAGAATCCTGGACTAGCACTCCCAGATCCCTTTGTGCTTTGGCTTTATTAATTTTCTCACCATTTAGAAAGTAGTCTATGCTTTTATTCTTTTTGCCAAAGTGCAAGACCTCGCACTTGCTCACGTTAAATTCCATCAGCCATTTCCTGGACCACTCTCCCAACCTCTCTAGATCCTTCTGTAGCCTCCCCACTTCCTCAGTACTACCTGCCTCTCCACCTAACTTCGTATCATCGGCAAACTTCGCGAGAATGCCCCCAGTCCCTTCATCCAGATCATTAATATATAATGTGAACAGCTGCGGCCCCAACACTGAACCCTGCGGGACACCACTTGTCACCGGCTGCCATTCCGAAAAAGAACCTTTTATCCCAACTCTCTGCCTCCTGTCAGACAGCCAATCCTCAATCCATACCAGTAGCTCACCTTGAACACCATGGGCCCTCACCTTGCTCAGCAGCCTCCCGTGTAGCACATTATCAAAGGCCTTTTGGAAGTCTAGATAGACCACATCCACTGGGTTTCCCTGGTCTAACCTACTTGTCACCTTTTCAAAGAATTCCACCAGGTTTGTCAGGCACGACCTCCCCTTACTAAATCCATGTTGACTTGTTCTAATCCGACCCTGCTCTTCCAAGAATTTAGAAACCTCATCCTTACATTGAATGCCACTGGACTGCTAGCAGCCCAGCTTAATAGAAGACATTGATAATCTTTCAAAATTGCTGAATAATCAAAGGGAAGAAGTAGGAGGAAATAAATACAATAACTATTACTAGTGAAAAAACGTTAATCAAATAATGGGGCTAAAGAATAATAATTCTCCTGGAATTGATGGGTTGCATTCCAGGACATTAAAGGGAGAAGCTCCAGGACAATGGATGCACTGATAGTAATCCTCCATGAATCATTTGATTCTCTTTAAGGATTATGGAACATAGTTAAGAAAATGATTCTTGTTACTCAACTCAGAAGACTGCTTCAAACGTCTGTTACTTAATTTTCTGTTGCATTTTGGTGGAAAATTGCCAGGATTAGCTTTATGAGCTACTTCCAGCCAGTTCCACTGTTGACTGAGGAGTTTCAGTCATCCCCTACTGGACTTGTTGTAAGAGAAACTTTAAAGAAATTCAGGGCCTGAAGATACTTTGAGTAAAGAAGTTCATACGAGTTCTAAAGTCTTTCCTTGTAAATTCCAATTTCAAAAGCCGAATCAAAATGTTTCTAGCTTCATTTGAAGTAATACATTTGGATTTCTTTTGCATACTGGAGTTACTTTCTCTATTCTAGTCTGTACAATAACTAATTATATTTATATAGTACCTTTCAAATAGTTACTGCCTTCAGGTACTTCAAAGGGAAACTTTAAAGCAAAATCTGACCTTGAAATGAATAAAGCAATTCTCATCAGATGCCAAAACTTTAGTCAGAGCTTTGAGAAATGCCTTAAAGTAAGGAAGATAGGTGCAGAAGTTTAGGGAGGAAATTTCAGAATTTTAAATCATAAATTTTCCCATAATTAATTCCCTTCATACTAAGGATCAGATTATTTTACCTTATTCAGTGCTGAGAAATATTTTATCTTTGCCATGCTTGAATACAAGGCTTAGAAATATTGTTCATGTCTATTCATTTCTACTATTCATCAATAAAGCATGCTATTTAAAATATTTAACTGTGTGGCAAGTCTTGTTTTTACAATTTGCTGTCATCACTCATCAAGGTAATGCCACTCAGAAGTTAAAACCTTGTTTGGGATTACAAACTGAAAACAAAAAGGTATCAGCAAAGGATTTGAATTTTTAAAAGCGAAAGTGTGATGAATTGTTATTTTCAAAGCTGGGGTTTCCCAGGGTGTCAGGACTCTGGTTTCTTTGGCCTAGACTTGGATATATTATAAGAATCTAATAATCCCTCATCAGGAACTGATTAATTCAGTGGGTTTGCTTATTTAAAATGGCAAAACACATTCCAAAGTATAAAGCAGTTATTGCAGCAAACTAACTAATGGCTGTGTGTGCATCTTACAAACCAGCAGTGGATTAAGAGGCAGAGTCATAGCATTGTATGCATTCCACACATGAAGTCCTTAAAGGTTAATTTTCTTAATACACTGTGCACATGCATCACCCAATCTTTCAAAAGAAAGTTTGGCTAATTACATAATAAAGTATGTAATCTGCTGGTCCAGCACTGCCTAGGATGCAGAGCATGTGTAACATCCATGTACATTGCATGCACTTGTATTCCAGCATCATTGACCCTGCAAATCAAATTGCTGCACTAACTGTGGATGTTCTGACCATATGCCTTTCACCTTCCATTGTATATTATCAATCCAGCACATATCCTGATTATTTCTTTGTGAATCAAGCTAAATATGTCTCTCAGTCTGAATTTGTCTGCTTAACAGAAATCTGTATTTTTACTACTCTTCAACTCTAACAAAGAATGACAACATAGGCTGACTCATGCAGTTTTGCATGATTTATTACTGGTGATCATGTATTTTACCTGTAGATTAACTTGTTTACTGACTCTTCAAGAGCAATAAGTCCCATCAACATATTTCCCACTAGTCTTCACTACGTCATGTCAATGACTTAATAACTAATTGCTCATCTAGGATTAACTAATTCTGTGGGTTTGTTTATTTCAAACAGGAGAACACATTATAATTTCAAACATTATAGATAAATCAAAATTTGGTAGTAATGTGAACTGTCAAGTAGCTAGTGATGGACTTCAAGACAACTTAGATGGATTGGTACTATGACCGGACAAGTGGCAGATGAAATTTGTTGCACAAGTGGTACAATTTTGTCAGGAAGAATGAAATGCAGAGATAACCACTGAAATTTTAAAATGAATGCAGGAACAGAACGGTGTGGGGTTAGATGTGCACAAAACATTGAAGGTGACAGGGCAAGTTAAGAAAATGGTTAAAAAGTTAAAAAGCAGGTATTATAAAAGCAAGTCAATTATGATGAAACTTTAGAAAATATTGCAGCCTTAATTGTAATACTGTGTGCAGTTCTGAGTACCATGGTTTAAGGAGGGCATGAAAACTTTAGAGGGTGTGCAAAGAAAATTTGTGAAAATGGTTCTAGTGCCAGAGAAGATCAGTAAAGTAAATCAAGAGAAGAAACTGAGTTTCATCTCCTTTTGAAGATAAATATTTGATGGAACTTTGACTGTGGTGTTCAAAATCATGAGGAGTCTAGAAAGGGTAAATAGAAAGGAACTGTTCCCACTTGTGGAAAGGTTAAGAGCCAAAGATTTCCAGTATATAGTACTTTTTTATTTCAGTATAGGGTGTTGGGATCCCTGGCCAGGCCTGCTTTAATTGCCTGTCTCTAATTGTCCAGAGGGTAGTTCAAAGTCAATCACAGTGCTGAGGGTCTGGAAACAATTTTAGGTCAGACCAAGTCAAGACAGCAAATTTCCCTCCCTGAAGTACATAGTGATCCAGTTGGGTGTTTGCTTGCTAATGGTTTCATACTCATCATAATACTCTTAATTTCAGATTTTTAATTGAATTCAAATTCTACCATCTGCCATTACTCTGTTGACTAATGAGGTTCTGTTGAAGAGTCACTGGAGTCAAAACATTAACTCTGCTTTCTTCCCACAAATGCTGCCAGACCTGCTGAGTCTTTCCAGCAATGTCTGGTTTTACTCTGCAGAATATGGCACAGAGTTTTGTCTTCCCTAAAAGGGAGTGAAACACACTGGCTGAGAATTCAAACACAGCTTTCAAACGTCAAGGGTGTGGTGCTGGTAAAGCACAGCAGGTCAGGCAGCATCTGAGGAGAATCAATGCTTTGGGCATAAGCCCTTCATCCTGATGTTGATACTCCTACCCCTCGGATGCTACCTGACCTGCTGTGTTTTTCCAGCATCACACTCTCGATTCTGATCTCCAGCATCTGCACCAAATCACCCCAACTTCTCTCATCAAACTGTAGTATGGAGATAACACCTACAAGTGTGCACACTCAGAGGTTGAGCTATTACCATCATCAACACATTCACTGAGGCGAATAAGAGAATGGGCCTGAAGCTAAACATCCAGAAAAGAAGGGTTCTCTGTCAGGCTGCTCCTGCCACACAACACTGCCCCTTCACCATCAAACCCCACCACACCCCACCATCAAAATCATCAATGAGCCCCTGGACCATGTGGATCATTTTCCATATATTATGAGCCTCCTCTCAGAGCAAACTGACAGTAACAATAACACCCAACATCAACTCCAATGCACCAGATCACCCATAGAATGCCTGAAGTCAAGGTGTTCTAAGTTCAAGACCTCACATCCATCACCGAGCTCCTGGTCTCCAGAGCAACCATGCTATCCTCCTGCATGCATCAGAAACATGGATCATGTACAGCAGACACCTCAAGCCTCCAGACAGTTATCGCAAATGTTGCTGTTGTTAAATCCTGCAAATCCATTGGCAAGATAGGCTTACCAACATAGGTGTCTTTTCACAGGTCAATCACCCAACATTGAGCCATTGGTCATGCATGACCAGCTGGGATGGAAAGGCCACATTATCCACATGCTTAACTCAAGATTCCCTAAACAGCTGCTTTATGTGAGCTCTACAGTGGTACACAATCACGAGGAGGGCAGAGGAACTGTTCCAAGGACACCCTGAAACCCTTCCCAAACAAATGCAGTACCATCATCGCCATGTGGGAATCACCTATCCCAGAACACACAGAGTGCAGATGAAGCATCCACAAAGACGCCAACCACTTGCAGCGACACTGAATGGAGCATGTGGAGGCCAAGCACAAGCAACAGAGTCAGCAAAAACCAGAGCATCCCAACCACCACCTCATCAAACATAACCTCCCCTACCTGTGGTAGAATCTGCAGTTCTAGAATCAGATCATTTAGCCACCACAGAATGTCCCAGAGTGGAAGCAAATCATCCTCAACCTTGAAAGACTGTCAAAGGAGAAGGAGAAGAAGGCACAAGCATCTGAAGAAAAACAAGTTGCAGGGTTAGAGAGGAAAGGAGAGGAGCTAGCTTTGCTGCTTTTGCAGAGAGTGTAATGACCATGATGAGTTGAGTTGCAACTGTTTTGTTACAAATCTATGATTTTATGATATCTTTTGGAATACATTAGAGAAATCTAAGGTTTATTCCTTAGCTTACATTAAATAAGCCAATTAAACAAAGCACTTGTTATGGTCTTCATTGAAACCAATAACCTTTTACATCCAGTTAACAGCTAAACACCTGAGAGATCAAGATTAAACAGTTTCAACTTTACACTCACTGACTCAGAAATTTGTGTTCAAAAAGTTTGTATACATTCTGCTGAATGCTATCTGGAAAATAGGCAGTGCATCATCGAAGTTTTAGATACATAAAGGAATCAATTCTATTAAATTTTGTGCAGATGTTTGTTCCACAGTCAAGTAACCTAGTTTGCAAAATATTGTAAATTGAAATATTATTTCCAAGGCTTAGTTCAACAATGAAATAATTCAGTGGACTCTATCTGATTTATGGGAGATTTTTCTCCTTCCAATTAAATAGAAACAACAGAGGCATTGTGATTGATAGCATACTTAGAACCAACTATCAACAGCACAATGACATGTCAAGCTCTTAGCTCAACCCTTACAGAAAAGATTTATCACTCACAGTGAGGTATATAAGAGGTACGTAGTAATTGCTATTGACTCCAAAGTGGCAGAATTGTCAGTGAGAAAGTTTGCCTATGCCTGTTAGTCTATTCCCAGTGCTGGATACTTCAATCTGAGGAAAACTGATTAGTACTGATTCAAATGTGCATCGTCATCATATAAAAGGCAAATGGATTAACAGTTAATTGGGTGAAATGTATCACAGTGCCATTCAATACTTTGCTGTGTTATTCACATCAGTACCTCTGCTATACAGCATTACCATAAAATCACAAGAAAACTGTGATCTGTAACTCCAGAGTGAATTCAGAAAACTTGTCCATTGATCAGATTAAATGAGAAAATGTATCTAAGCATGAGCTATAAAATTCTGATTGCTGAATTGGAATTGTGTTGTAAATTGCTGAAAAAAAAAGTCATCAGCACGAATAAAGGTCTTTGTTCAATTATTATTCTGGGCTTATTCCAGGCAAAGCAGAAGCCAGACATTGATGAGTATCTGTACAACCACTGGCCAAGAGAAGTTAAAATCAGTCAGCTTACCTTATTTGTAATATTCACAAGTTAATAGCAATAACTTGTATGCATATACACATAAAACATAACATAAAACAGATCATATTGTGCTTCACAGCAGTATAATTGACACAAAACCAACGCTGATTGCATTGATCACGTCAGTTGAAAAGTTAGGTTTTAAACTGTGTCTTAAAAAGGGAGATAGAGTTGGATGAGTTGAGGTTTGTAGAGAGAATTCCAATGGCTAAGATCTAATTTACTGAAGGCAAGACTGACAAAAGTGAGGAAATACATAAGAGGTAGAGATGGAGTGAAGACTGCTAAAAAATGTTCATAACCGGTAAGAACAAATCAGGTAGGTTATTATGTTCTTCTCTCTTCCATTTCTCACTGATTCTCATTAAAGGTTCATGTATGAAGAAGTGCAGACTAATAATTTCATGAGAGTGTGCTGGTGGAATGGAATGTCATTAATGTCAAGCACAAGTCTTAGAGTCAGGGCTGCAGTCTGACAGCTCCATCTCAAGCTTACATCTAATGAAGTTCCATGATGAAAATAACATGAAATAGCCCCTTTGATCTTCTCTTTCATGTACACTATAATGCTATTCTGATGAATTACCACAATTAAGTGATCACTTCCAGATTTCTGTATCTCTTCTGGAGGTGGTCACTTCCACATATACATAAAAGCAGGGTTTCAGTATGCAGGATGAAGATGTCTATTAGGTTACTGTCTAAAGTAGCATTGATTTGGAGATGCCGGTGTAGGACTGGGGTGTACAAAGTTAAAAATCACACAACACCAGGTTAAAGCTAGTGTGCTTCCAATTAAACCTGTTGGACTATAACCTGGTGTTGTGTGATTTTTAATAAAGTAGCATTGGTAATCAAGTATAAATGGAAGAAAGGTCTCTTCGTGTACTGAATTGAGAAGCTGAGGATGGCAAACATACTAAAGATCTCAATGTGTTATCTGTTACCTCAACTCCCAGCGGTCGATGTGTATACCATTCATCATCACAAGTTTTTTTATTGTGGTTTGTTTTATCTCATTTGTCACTGACATTATCTAGTATGTTTAGTTACTGAGCAAGGTGGAAGCATCAGCCTTCAACAGTTTATCTGCAGAACCACACATGCTTTAACCGATGCTGGTCTACTAATGTTTCTACTACTGCATGAAGCTTCACTTTCAGGTTTAGATAAAGAAAGGTACTTTTGGAGGTTAAGGCCTGAATTTTAGCATTAATGGAGAGTGTCCATTTGGGGCATGCACCAAATTAAGTATCCTTACATCATGATGGCAATTGCCTCCATAAAACAGAAGCTGTATTCACTCATGTCTGATTTTCATCATCATGGGATGGGAAAACGATAAGTGCTAAATCAGACCTTGTTGGGACAGGTCTAAAGTTATCAGATTTGATTGAGTATCCTTTAGTGATAGATAAGTTTCCCTTTTGTATATCGTCTGGGACACTGCTGGAAGGGGTCAGATACAGCTTTGGAGATAGAAGGTACCCTTCATGTCTGTTAAAACTAGACATGAAAGACAGCAAAAGGTGCATAACTCATTGGGACTATCTAACTGAACTGACAAAAGTTTTAAATGCATTTAATATTTCTGGTGTTTAAATATTTGAGAAACTGAAATGACTGGAGTATTAAAAAGAACCATTGTTTTCTATTTCACTCTGCCTGTTAACATAAGCCTGAGATTTATTGTTATTGGATTAGTGCTGCATGATTGATTTCACAACCAGAAGGAGGCAGATATAGCTCTTGTGGCTAAAGGGATCAAGGGCTAAAGGTGGAAGGCAGGATTAGGCTATTGAGCTCAATGATCAGCAATAATCTTATTGAATGGCCTACTCCTAACCCTTCTCTGTTTTTATACTAAAAAGAAGCTGTAGACTTGGAAAGAAAAAATGTGCACCTTCAGCCAAGAAATAGATAACATTTTTAAAGATATGGCAAAGTTTAATGGACTGAATTGCCTCTTTCTGTATTTTGTGAATCAAGAGTGAGGTATGAACATATAACTGTCTAAATCAGAAATGAAAGTGTTACTATTGACGCACAGGATTTCATAAGAAGTTTGACAGCAATTTGCTGAGAAATATCAAATTGATGCCTGAAAACTATATCCTGCTATAACTTCACTGGGCAGCATTCACTGTCTCCCAAGTTCCACATTGAAAGGACACTATCACCTGAAATAGGCAGGCAATTTGAACATCTGAAGGTAAGTTCCTTTCAAAAGGCCACTTCACTGACGTTGGAGAGTAATAAGACTAGTGACCCTATTTTAAGGCTGCTACTATCTTGATAACGCCAGGCAAAGGCAGTGAAAATCGATCTCCACTCTCAAAATTGGGAATTATAGTTAATATAACAGTCTGAAGCCTGTTTCATTTTCTTTCTCTGAGGGACAGGAGATTATTTATGAAATGAGATAAGGCAAAATAATAAACAAACAGCTAATACAGTATTAATGAAAGAAAAACTAGATCTTGCTACAGCTTCACAGAGACTTAAACTATGGATGAATGACCCAAGGGAATCCATTGCCATTATTAACTTCAATTATGCAGTGCAAGTACTGAAAACATCATGTCACTCAGACTGACAGGTTTACCTATTTTAGGAAAAGGGTGAAGCCCTATTTTTCCAATTTGAATTTATCAGCAGAGAACAACATCCACAAAATAAATGATAAAGCACAAAAGCTTCTCAATTTCACATCTGCTCATGCAGTGCAGTAATTTCTCAAGTGACATTTCACCAAACAGTGGGATCTTCACTGTTCACAGTCCTGTTGGCAGTCTGTTAAGTTTGACTTGATGAATCTCATGTAATGGTTCACAACAAACACTGGAGAGATTAACTCCACTGAGTGAATATTTTCCAATCACCAAGTGTAACATGGACAGCCAGCTCTTGAGTTTGATCCCAGCAACTGAGGGAATCTTAAGGGAATGTGATGGCCCCTTTTCACACTGGCATTAAATGTAAAACACTAATACTAATCGTTTGGGAAGAGGATTGGCAGAATTTCCACAGGGTATAAGACTCATGAATAAATATTTCCTTTGGATAATTAAAGAGCTTTTACAAGAAAAGCTGTTTGAGCCACAGGCTGTGAATAAAGGCTGCCAATCAGGTTTCCCTGTGGTCCAGTTGCTAAGCAAGTCACTCATTGTTGAACAGAAAAGTTCAGACTAATTTTGATTGTTGACCTCAGTCAAGATGATTGATCTTAACTAGGGCAACAGTGCAATATTATTCTTACATATATACCAAAAGATTTATTGCCACCTTGCCCAACATCTTTCTTCACTACAATGTTGATTGCCCTTTTCTTCTTTATCAATAGAATTAAAGTTGTAACTCTTATAAACCTTCCAGCCTTGTCTTTTTTTATCTCCTCAGTTCCAAGAATGCTACTTCTGACTTTTAACACATTTACTCCAGACTTCAGCTAATTGTTCATTTTGGTCAGTTTTGTGGAAAGTTTCTCTCCACAAAGCCAAATGTGTTTTCTCAAGATAATACTCACAAACTCATTTCATTACCTCCGCAGTAAGCTGCTTTCTTACTCCGTTTATTATTACCCTCCCACTCATCACTATCGACATATCCTGGGATCGTTGGCAGGGGCACCAATTCCAGTGCTGACATATCTGGAGCTTCCTGCATGGTTTGTGTCATTTGCCCTAGATGTGTCAGGCACAGAAACATTAAAGATCACTTTTTGAAAAACGACCTGGAAATTTGATGACAATGACATCAGATCCAGCCAGCCTGGTCAACGAACACCACCTGGATAACTGCAATATCCATGGTTGAAGCACGATACAGTACCACCAATGACATGTCAGGATAAGAGCCATCATCTATTCTCTGCTACCACACTCACTCATGCCACCTCATGACAAATGGACAATTGTGATTGCCTGCAGAATGAATGCCATGATGTAAAGGAATAAATTATAGGACAGGCTGTTTGAAAAACTGAGTGGAACAAGGAACAGGGGATTCAATTCTGATAAGAAGGTAAGCTACAAACTTGAGGATTCTACAAGCGTAAACGATTTTGGGGATGAAAGAATCGAAAGGGTCACCAATAACATCACACCACAAACTTGAAAGTGAGAAAATTGTACATGAATCCAACACCGGAACTCTCTTTTGGCAGGTTTGAAGCACAACATTGCACAAGCATTGACCTTGGAATCTTGCAGAGTCAGACACTGTTAATTGGAATCCACCATATTGAGTTGTGAGGCTTAACTTGCTTCTTTGTGGGGTCTTATTTTGGTTGCTACGTTCAATAAAGTTTAAATCATCATTTCAGTATTTGATGGTTTGAGATTTTCTTAAGAAATAGACAAATTAAAGGTAGCTTGTGGTGATTTACCTACAACACTCTTACACCAGTCACGAGCTCTGATACTGACACCCTGGTGGGAACTTTAGCTAGAACAGAGGTATGTTTGTGAGCACATCATTGCCATGCCTTCAATGCTGGTTGAGGAAGAAATGCCCCAGGTCACTGTCAGTCAGAGGTCTTCCAGAGACCAAGCTCAAACCCATGATATTGGTTTTTGACAACTTCATATGAATGGGTAAGAGCAACTGGCAGGTTTGTCAGAGGCACTGGGCAATCTGAAACAAAGGATGCCACACTACACTAATGTTATTTGCACCATATTGCCTCTGGCATGCAGCATCCAGCTGCCTCCATTGGTCAAGTTGGTGGCTGCCTTGTAGACCCAGCTCCAGTACTCTCAGAGTCTACTCATTTTGTGCACCAATAGATACTCCAACAGCAATGTAAGAGGATGGTGACAAGCTGTCCTCAATGCAGATGCCTTTTCCTCACAAGGAGACAAGGTAGGCCACAGGAGACTCCTGAGATGGCCAAACCTTGCCCCTCCATCCCACCTACCACCTGCAGCCCTGTGGGAGTTCAAGGTAAGAACAGAATAACTGTCTCTAGACAGGATACATTCAGTGTGTCTGGGTCCTATGCTATTAGAACGCATGTTGATGTTTCATTATTCTACCATTTTCTTATCAAGTTGGGTTTGGAGCTGTGAACTGAACTGAGAGATGAACCTGATCTTTGGACTATGACTAGTATTTTTTTTTAAAAAAAGAGAACAAAGGAGCCTGGTCTTGACTGTCCAATACAAATCATTTCCAAGTCACTTGACTGATATTGGAGACTGTAGCTGACTGATATTGGAGACTGCCCCTTGTCTGATAATGGAGACTGTAGCTGATTAATATTGGAGACTGCGCCTGACTGATATTGGTGACTGCATTGACTGATAATGGAGACTCTATCTGACCAATATTGGAGACTTCCCCTTGATTGATATTGGAAACTGCCCCTTGGCAAATATTGGAGACAACTCCTTGACTGATATTAGAAGCTGTCTTGACTGATATTTGACGCTGTCTTAACTTACAGTATCAGAACCCCTGACTGAAGACTATCTCCCTTGACTTCACTGAGAAATGGTCCTATTAGCTTTTGAGATGAGGCCGCTTTGGTGCAGTATGTACACTGCTGGTAAATGTTGCAGCTGTGAGATTGACATCACACAGTGCCGTATAGGAACAATCCAACCTCTTGGCTAAAAACTGTTCACAACCAGGTATAAGCTTCCTGACTTCGGTGTTGCATTAAAAAATAAAGCAAAATGAAATATTCTGAGTATTTAAGCTCTGGCTGAATGTGCAAAACTCAAAGAAGCAAGTCAAGGTAAAGCAGTGATGCTATGAGTATCCAAGCATACTCAGAAGTGCAAGAAAGGATCCCTAGGATACAGAATCCATGAGCTGCTGCCTGTTTCCATGTGCTACGTGTCCTGGCTGTAATGTGCAATGATGGTGCACTCCAAAGTGCAGTATTTAAATGGAGAACTGTCTGGTAAGTGTGTCGGGGGTGAGCCATGCGGGTGCAGTAAAGCTGGTATGTGTCCCTTGACAAAATTCATGGACAGGGAGGGTTTGTGCAATCACTGCCCATGGAGTGTGGCCTGAAATATTGGTAACTGGCGTCCAAAATGTTGGACCAGGGGAGCAAGCAGTGAGCTAAAGTTGCAGGGTAACCACTCTCCCTTTTATGTCAGAAATCCTCAGTCTCTGCTGGGTGAGAGAATGGGAAACTGCATATAAATGAGGTGAGATTCACTTAAGTTGAGATATTAATTCATATGAATGTATGCAAATTGGTCTATCACTGGTCACTCGTAAGAATCTTGTCATGCCTTCCAATACTTGATTGGGAAATAGATCTCTTTTTCATGAATTTTGTTAGTGCTGATCTCATAATTTTCCCATTGTTCACATCAATTCCCGTACTGTTCGGTGGCTGCCAAGATTCTACCTAGAGTGTAATGTGATCTTTCTATTTCCCTGTGCAGATGCATTCAATGCTGTTGTCTTACTTCTACTAAGACATGCCATTACTAACTAAAGAACCTTATAATAGCATAGAATGAGTCCATTTGGCCTATGAAGTCTGCACTAGCTCTTTTATCTGCCAATCTCATTCATCCCAATTCATTGCTCTCACTTTATTTCCTTGCAATTTATTTTCCTTCCAATATTTATCCACTTCCCTTTTGAAAGTTATTCTTATATCTTTTCCAAAACCTAACCACCATGTCCATATAAGCTTGGCCCAGTTGCAAACACACTCACTTTTGAACCTGAAGATTATACGTTTCAGGTTTACATAACAAAATGCTTAAAATAAATTATTTCATTTGATGTAGGTGTCACTGACAATGCCAGAATTTATTAGTCATTGCTAACTGTCCGTGAACTGAGTGGTTTGTTAGGCTATTGCAGAGGCAGTTAGCATTCAAGCACACTACTGTAGATCTGGAAACACATGTGGACCAGACTGGGTAAGAACGGAGTATATCTTTCCCTTAAGTGAACTAATTAGATTTTTATGACAATGAATCATAATTGCATGGAGACTAGCTTTTACTTTCAGATTTTTAAAAATTAATTCAATTTTAATTTGAATGGCTGCCATAGTGGGAGTCTATAACCTTGCAGCTTTTACCTGGGCTCTGGATTGATCATCTACCGATGAGAACAACACCATCTCCAGTGCCACTCTACCTAGGACTACACAGAACTAATGGGGTGTGGTACATTAGAGAAGGCATTTTTTGGATGAAAATCAAGCAAAATCACATTTATCCGTTTACTAAACATCCATCGTAATATTGGAAGAAGAACATCAATTTCTCTCAGTTCAGAGAGAATCATATTTGACTCAAAACATTTACTCGTTTTTTTCTCTCTTCACAGAAACTATCAGAACTGTCGAGTATTTCCAGCATTTTCTACTTTTGTTTTTGTCAGATATCAAGGATGCAGAAAAGATGATTCCAGGGTTGGAGGATTTGAGTTACAGGGAGAGGCTGAAGAGGCTGAAGCTATTTATCTCGGAACATTGTAGGCTGAGGGGTGACCTGATAGAGTTTATAATATCATGAGGGGCATGAATAGCGTGAATAGCCAAGGTCTTTTTCCCAAGGTAGGGGATTCTAAAACTAGAGAACATAGGTTTAAAGTGAGATGAGAAGGATTTAAAAGCTTTCTCACATAGAGGGTGGTGAGTGTATGGAATGAGCTGTTAGAGGAAGTGGTACAATTACAACATTTAAAAGGCATCTGGATAGGTACATGAATAGGAAGGGTTTAGAGGAATACGGGCCAAATGCTGGCAAATGGAACTAGAATCATTTAGGCATGGATGAGTAGGACCGAAGGGTCTGTTTCTGTACTGTACAGCTCTATGAATCTATGGCTGTGACTGCAGTATTTCGCTTTTTCATCAATTTCTCTCAGTGTCCTATGGACAATTTTCAAAAATAGAATATCTTTTATTGCATCTCATTACAGCCTGTAAAATGCAGAACATTTGCTGAATCAAAGTAATTAATTCGATACATGTAAATTCTTGGAGTTGCTTTTGAGAGATGTGATATAACACATGCTAAATAAATGCAAATGTTTCTTTCTTCTCCTTGCATCCGATCTTTGCTCAAATTTTTCACATAACTTTCAGCTGTAGCATATTCTTTCCCTGCACAAACGTTCTCTTAACAATGTACAATGGTATTATCTGGCAGACTACTTAATTTATCTTCCATTCAGACTGGATGAGTAGTCTTACACCATAACCGTTGATCTATCAACTGGTTTGGAAATGACACCAATCCAAGCAAACATAGACAGAATGCAAGTTGTCTCTGAATTGCTGAATCCATTTTACCAAAGTTTGCATTTTGAAAGCTTTCAGCTCATTTTGAATATACATATTCATGAACAATTCTTTTGGAACCACCTCTTTGGTATGAGGGGGAATTTGTACAGAGAATGGAAAGCAAGATTGGGATTGCATATGGACTTTAATTCCCCACAGAATATGAGATTGGGTCAAGATCCCAACTACCTGTACCTTTCAAGCTGGCTAATTCCCAGAGTTTCACCCTCTTCAAAGTCTTCAGCAAGTTGCTTTAATTATCCTAAAATGTTACCAGGTATGGTTTTAACCAAGCAGTCTGTCTTCAACAGCCAATGTCCCAAAGCTATCAGCACTTGCCAGGATTGTTTAGGGGAATGTAACATTTGGTAGCAGACACTGAAAAGCTGGAAAGTCTTTGATCAGTGAAATTGAAGAACTGCAGCCGTGGCCAGGAGAGAGGCTGCAATTCACATTGTTCTTGCACAGCTTGACAAACATTCACCAATTCTTGGGAATCACTTCACATCCTTCTTACAGTTAACTTCTGCTGCGCTACATTTGTAGTGCTACCCTTCAATAAGGCTCAGTGGTTAGCACTGCTGCCTCACAGCTCCAGGGACCCAGGCTTGAGTCCACCCTCAGGCGACTGTGTGAGTTTCCTCCGGGTGCTCCAGTTTCCTCCCACGGTCCAAAGATGTGCAGGTAAGGTGGATTTGCTATGGAAAATACAGGGATAGGATAGGCAAGGGTGAGTCTGGGTGGGATGCTCTTCGGAGAAGTCGGTGTGGACTTGTGTAGCTGAATGGCCTGTTTCCAAACTGTAGGGATTCTATGATTCTAAGGTGTGATTAAGGGTAAGATGAACAACAATTGTGATAGCACTAGCACCATCTGCCTCCCCTTGAGCCACATTGTAGAAGGGATGGACACTGAGATCTGGCTCAAGGAAGTGAAACCTATGACACTGGGTATACAAGCAGAGGATCAGCTCTCCTGCCATACCTGAATAACAACTCCTCAAAGAACCTTGCTTTCCACAACAGATAATTACAATTACCTATAGTTTCTAGGAATAAGATCTCCTTCCCATTGGGTCAAGTGGAAGCAGATAGTCAGTTTCTGGATCAGTGGTGCTGGAAGAGCACAGCAATTCAGGCAGCATCCGAGGACAGGCAAAATCGACGTTTCGGGCCTAACCCTAACCCTAACCCTAACCCTAACCCTAACCCTAACCCTAACCCTAACCCTAACCCTAACCCTAGTCAGTGCCTATTTCTGAGAGCTACCATCCCAACCCTTACTAACCCATCTTGAATTACCAGCTTCCTGTCTCAGACCAAGGTTTAATACTCTCTTCACTTTGAGAAAGCAAATGTGTTGAGTGTTCAAAGTGGTCTTGTGTGGAAGGCCAGGGAGGAAACCACAATAAGGTGTAACCCAGAGGTGGGAGTGTGAGAGGGCATAAGATGAGTGTGAGTATGAGTATCAGCTATTTAGGTAGAGCTGTGAAGTGTCTGGAATGAGAGAAATGAGTGGAGTATTTTGACCAGAACAGAGCAGTGCTGGAGAATTCTGCAGAAGTCAGATTTGAGATCTTCATACCACTGACCTGTCATGGCTAACTGAAAACCTGGATCCTCTAGGAATCAACTTCAAGGGAAAACACTTCCCTACCTGATTTCATAGAACATAGAACAATACAGTGCAGAACAGGCCCTTCGGCTCTCGATGTTGCACCGACTTGTGAACTAATCCAAGCTCATCCCCCTACACTATCCCATCATCATCCATGTGCTTATCCAAGGATTGTTTAAATTTCCCGAATGTGGATGGGTTAACTACATTGGCAGGCAGGGCATTCCACGCCCTTACCACTCTCTGAGTAAAGAACCTGCGTCTGACATCTGTCTTAAATCTATCACCCCTCAATTTGTAGCTATGCCCCCTCATACAAACTAACATCATCATCCTCAGAAAAAGACTTTCACTGTTACCTTATCTAATCCTCTGATCATCTAGTATGACTCTATCAAATCACCTCTTAGACTTCTTCTTTCCAATGAGAACAGACCCAAGTCTCTCAGTCTTTCTTCATAAGACATTCCCTCCAGACTAGGCAACATCCTGGTAAATCTCCTCTGCACCTTTTCCAATGCTTCCACATCCTTCCCGAAATATGGCGACCAGAACTGTACACAATATTCCAAGTGCAGCTGCACTAGCGTTTTGTATAGTTGCAGCATGACATTATAGCACCGGAACTCAATCCCTCTATCAACAAAACCTAATGCACTATATGCCTTCTTAACAGCACTACCAACCTGGGTGGCAACTTTCAGGCATCTATGTACATAGAGTCATAGAGTCAGAGAGATGTACAGCATGGAAACAGCCCCTTCGATCTAACCCGTCCATGCCGACCAGATACCCCAACCCAATCTAGTCCCACTTGCCAGCACCCAGCCCATATCCCTCCAAACCCTTCCTATTCATATACCCATCCAAATGCCTCTTAAATGTTGCAATTGTACCTGCCTCCACCACATCCTCTGGCAGCTCATTCCATACACGTACCACCCTCTGCGTGAAAAGCTTGCCTCTTAGGTCTCTTTTATATCTTTCCCCTCTCACCCTAAACTTATGCCCTCTAGTTCTGGACTCCCCGACCCCAAGGAAAAGACTGTGCCTATTTATCCTATCCATGCCCTTCATAATTTTGTAAACCTCTATAATGTCACCCCCTCAGCCTTCGACGCTCCAGGGAAAACAGCCCCAGCCTGTCCAGCCTCTCCCTGTAGCTCAGATCCTCCGACCCTGGCAACATCCTTGTAAATACTTTCTGAACCCTTTCAAGTTTCACAACATCTTTACGATAGGAAGGAGATCAGAATTGCACGCAATATTCCAACAGTGGCCTAACCAATGTCCTATACAGCCGCAACATGACCTCCCAACTTCTGTACTCAATATCTGACCAATAAAGGAAAGCATACCAAACACCTTCTTCACTATCCTATCTACCTGCGAATCCACTTTCAAGGAGCTTTGAACCTGCACTCCAAGGTCTCTTTGTTCAGCAACACTCCCTAGGACCTTACCATTAAGTG
>NC_057713.1:24295897-24298927 GCF_004010195.1 Chiloscyllium plagiosum
CTGACAGGAATATACTTTCCCTGGATTCTTGTTATCTCATTTCTGAAGGCTTCCCATTTTCCAGCCGTCCCTTTACCAAGATCCCTATGCACATCCACACTACCAAGAATCTTTCCATTGACCCAGTATTCTGCCTTCCTGTTATTCTTCCCAAAGTGAATCACCTCACATTTATCTACATTGAACTCCATTTGCCACCTCTCAGCCCTATTCTGCAGTTTAAACAAGTCCCTCTGCAACCTGCAACATTGTTCCACCCTGTCCACTACTCCACCGACTTTAGAGTCATCTGCAAATTTACTAACCCACCCACCTATGCCTGCGTCTAAATCATTTATACAAATGACAAACAGCAGTGGTCTCAAAACTGACCCCTGTGGCACACCACGAGTAACCAGACTCCAGGCTGAATATTTTCCATCACCACCACTTGCTGCCATCTTTCAGAAAGCCATTTTCTAATCCAAACCACTAAATCACCCTCAATCCCATGCTTCTGCATTTTCTCCAACAATCTACCATGTGGAACCTTATCAAAGGCTTTACAGAAGTCCATGCACACCACATCAACTGCCCTATCCTCATCCACATGCTTGGGCACCTTCTCAACAAATGAGGTTTTTGAGATACAACCTCCCTTTGTCAAAACCACGTTGACTATCTGAAATCAAATTGTTGCTTGCTCGATGATTATAAGTCCTATCTCTTATAATCCTTTCCAAAACTTTTCCTACACTACATGTAAGGCTCACTGATCTATAATTACCTGGATCATCTTGACTGCCCTTCTTGAACAAGCGCACAACATTTGCAATCCTTCAGTCCTCTGGTACTAAATCTGCAGACAATGACAACTCAACGATCAAAGCCAAAGTCTCCAACCTCTTCTCCCTAGCTTCCCACAGAATCCTTGAATAAATCCCATCTGGCCCAGGGGACTTGTCTACTTTTACTCCTTCTAGAATTGATAACACCTCTTCCTTAATAACCTCTATCCTTTCTAGTCTAATATCACTTATCTCGGTCTTCTCCTCTACAATATTTTCCTTTCCTTTCCTTTTCTCAGTTGAGAAATATTTATTTAGCACCTCTCTGATCTCCACAGGGTGACATACACCTTCCTACTTCTGTCTTTGATTGGCCGTCTCCCTCCCCTAGTCATCCTTTTATTCCTCTCATACCTATAGAAAGCTTCAGGGTTCTCCTTTATTCTACCTGCTAAAGACTGCTCATATCCTCTCTTTGCTCTTCTTAACTGTCTCTTTAAATCCTTCATTGCTAATCTGTAACTTGCCATCGCCTCATCTGAACCATCTCACTTCATTTTCACATAACCATCCTTCTTCCGCTTAACAAGAGGTGCAATTTCTGTAGTAAACCATGGTTCCCTTACCTTATCACTTCCTTCCTGTCTGACTTGGGACATACCTCTCAAGGAATTGCAATATCTGTTCCTTAAACCAGCTCCACATTGTGATTGTCCCCACCCATTGTATTTTGCTACCCCATTCTGTGCATCCTTAGTCTTGCCTAATCATGTTATAATTGCCTTGCCGCATCAATAACTCTTGCCCTGTGGCATGTATCTATCCCTTTTCATCACTAAACTAAATGGAACTGAGTTATGGTCACTCTCTCCAAAGTCCTCACCTACCACTAAATCAAACACCTGGTCTGGTTCATTACCAAGCACCAGATTCAGTGTGGCCTCCCCTCTTGTCAGCCCTTCGACATACTGTGTCTGGAAACTCACTTGCACACATTGGACAAAAATGTATCCATCCGTCGTACGAGAGGTATAGCATTTCCAGTCAATGTTGGGGAAGTTAAAGACCCCATAATGACCACCCTGTTCCTTTCACTCCTACCCAGAATAATTTTGCCAATCCTCTCCTCATCCCTGGAACTCTGTGGAGGCCTATAAAAAAACTCCCAGCAGTGTGACCTCTTCTCTCCTGTTTCTAACCTCAGCCCATACTATCTCAGTAGACGAGTCCTCATCAAAAGTTCCTTCAGCCACCATTATATTATCCCTGACTAACAAGGCCACACCTCCCCCTCTTTTACCGCCTTGCCTGTTCTTAATGAAAGATCTAAACACTGGAACCTGCAACACACATTCCTGACCCTGCTCTATCCATACCTCCAAAATGACCACAACATCCAAGTCCCAGGTCCCTATCCATGCTGCCAGCTCACCTACCTTATTTTGGATACTTCTGGTGCTGAAGTAGACACACTTCAAACCAACTTGCTGTCTGCCACCACATTCCTGTGACCATGAAATCCTGTCCATGTTCTCCCTACTCTCATCCTCCTGTGCACTGGAACTATACTTCAGGATCCCATCCTCCTACTGAGCTAGTTCAAACCCACCCGAATAGCATCGGCAAATTTCCCACCCAGGACATTAGTACTCCTCTGGTTCAAGTGAAGACTGTCCTGTTTGTAGAGGTCTGACCTTCCCTAGCATGGGCCCCAATTATCCAAGTACCTGAAACCCTCCCTCCTGCACCATCCCTGCAGCCACATGACCATTTCCTAGGTCATTTCCATCTACCTTTCCTCCTCTGGAGAAGGTTCCTTTTCCTCCAATCCTTGGAGGGATTAGGGGGGTAGCATGTGCAGGATTGAGACTGTGGGGTGATGTGGATATACTGGGTGCATGTCAGAGACTGTGCCACCAGGTGAAGGATGGGTAGGTGGGTTTATCTTTGACATGCGCAAAATATTTTGCTAAATCTATTCTTCCATGGCATGTGGGTATTCTTAGGTAAAAACAATGACTGCAGATGCTGGAAACCAGATTCTGGATTAGTGGTGCGAGAAGAGCACAGCAATTCAGGCAGCATCCGAGGAGCAGTAAAATCGACGTTTCGGGTAAAAGCCCCTCATCAGGAATACAGGCAGAGAGCCTGAAGGGTGGACAGATAAGTGAGAGGAGGGTGGGGGTGGGGGAAAAATAGCATAGAGTACAATAGGTGAGTGGAGGAGGGGATGAAGATGATAGGTCAGGGAGGAGGGTGGAAT
>NC_057713.1:24299970-24310928 GCF_004010195.1 Chiloscyllium plagiosum
TATCACCTTCATCCCCTCCCCCACTCACCTATTGTACTCTATGCTACTCTCTCCCACCCCCACCCTCCTCTCATCTCTCCACCCTTCAGGCTCTCTGCCTGTATTCCTGATGAAGGACTTTTGCCTGAAACGTCGATTTTACTGCTCCTCGGATGCTGCCTGAACTGCTGTGCTTTTCCAGCACCACTAATCCAGAATGTGTGTATTGTTGGCAATGCCAGCCATTTATAGCCCATCCTTAACTGCCCTTGAGAGTGGGATGTGGAGCTGCCTTCGTAAATAGCTGCAGTCCATGTCTTTTTGGTACATTGAGAAGTGAGTTCCAGGATTTTTTCCAGTGACAGTGAGGGAGCACCAATATATTGTTCCAGTCAGGATGGTATTTACTCTCATGACTCTGCTGTCTTTGTCCTTCTGGGATGTCATGATTTGGAAGGTAATGTTGAAAGATTTTTGGTAAGTTGCTGTAAGACAAATGAGCCTGTAATTATCTGCATCTATTCAAGCTGTCAGTTTTCAAGAATATAAGCACCCCCTTATCTTGTTTCTAATCGACTGATGTCTAGTGTCCAATGACGCCCATAAAATGCTGATCAGCAGCTTTCAAATCTCCTCTTCACTCTCGTTCAGTTCTTTCGGTTAAATGACATCCTTCCCTGGGGATATATGTGGATTCAACCATTTGAAATGTTTCATTATAACAGCCTTCTTTGCACAATTACTCCTCATGTTTCATGAGGACATGCCATCATGAGGTGTACTGTTTCATTCATAAAACACAAAGAGGTGACAGCACAGATTGAAGCCATTGAGCCCAGTTCTTTTACTGAAGCAATCTAAAATAAGCTGACTCATCAACTGTTCTCCCTACTCTCCTGTATTTTACAAAACCATCAAGGATAATCTAAATATATTGGGACTTATGTTTTCTTTCTTCCTGGTGAAGTTTATTTCCAAAATTTCCATCAGTATTTAAAGGATCCAGACAGCTGTGCCACACATTGATGCATTTAGCAGGTAATAGAAATATGTCATTAATACAATGCCTTTGTGTTTATATCTCAAAGCAAAAGTTTTCACTTTTGGACCTAATATTCCTCTACTTTGCATCTGCATGCCCAACAGCCTTTGCCAACTTCTCAGTGAGGAAGTGGGAAAAGTGTATACCTTTGCTCTTTTACTCCTATGTTCTCCCTAGAGTACATAGAGAGCACCAAGTTGAAGCCCCCTTGCTGCTGTGTTCACCAACAGTTGGGCTTCAGGACTGTGGAGGAGCTGACAAATGACAGTTTGAAAACTTGTGCCAGCTTTCAAAAGTAAATGCTTCCTTCAGGCCAGGGAAGAATAAATAAGGTTGAGATCCATCTATCTACTGTTCTTAGGTTACAGCTTGAATACTCCAAAGCCAGAGGTATTGCCAATTATGAAAAGCTGTATAATCTTAATTTTACTATGCCCTGAAGCAACCATACAAAACAAAAACAGTCTTTGTGTGTAACGTCACAATGCCCTTAATCAAGCCCCCATTACACCTGAGATCATCAAAAAAGTTTAACTCTTAATCAAATGACTCAAAGCCTTCAATTTACCTGTTGGATGGACTTAAGTTAACAGAAAACACTAACCATGTTTCTGTATTTAAAATGAATAGCTATTTATACAAATAAGTGAATTATAATTGCAAGCGATCAATGCTTAATTCTATTAGCTGAAACTCTAACCTCCACTTCAATAAAACACACACACACACTTCAATAAGGTGGTTCATTTTGCTTCTTCCAAGTCCTTCTGATCTTCAATCTCCTTATTTCCAGATCCATCCAGCAATTTACTGAAGACATGGGGCAGTTGACGTACAGTCTTTGGTATATCAGTCACAGGTTACAGCAAATAGTGGGGGAGATTGGCTGTCTTTCAGTATTTGGTCACTTTACTGCAGAGAGAGAGAGAGAAAAAAAACTGTCTTTCTTGCAGCCTGAATAATCGGCTGCCATACTGTTTACACATGAGCTTTTTACCAGCCCAGGAGCTAATCAGAGAGTTGTTGTTGTACTGGTGACTCCTGACCTCCACAACTGGTCCAGATTGCACAAACCAAACAGCAACGTGTCTCTGAGTGAAGCTAGCTGTGCAAACACATTCATGTTGGCATGGAATCGTAGAGAAAGCAACAGTATAATCACAACTCACATTGAGTTCTGTCAACTTGTTTCCCAAAGTGCAGTGACTCCTACATTCCTTTTCTCTTATACATCAGTGCCCTTGGACCATTTTGGCCCATGATCCAGAATAAATAAAAATAAAAAGATATGGTCTTCACAGTGGAAGCAGCAAAGCTAACCGAGGGAAGCCAGAAGATTCCTTTTTTGTGATTTGAGATTAAGAATGTGAGTTTCTTTATTAACTTCAGTTTAATTGGTGCATTCATGTTGCAGCATGGCGGTTTCTACTACAAACCGACCGACTCCCACAGCTACCTGGACTACACCTCCTCCCATCCTGCCCCCTGTAAAAATGCCATCCCATTCTCCCAATTCCTTCGACTCCGCCGCATCTGCTCCCAGGAGGACCAGTTCCAAAAACGCACAACACAGATGGCCTCCTTCTTCAAGGACCGCAATTTCGTGAGAAACAGATTCAGAAACAGAGATTGAGAAATATACTGTCAGAAACATCGTGGCAGAAACATCGTGGCTGAAATAGAGTGGCTGAAACAGAGGATGACAAATGGGATGAGAAATAGAGTGGCAAAAACAGAATATGAGAAACAGAGGATGAGAAACAGAGTGGCTTAAACAGAGTATAAGAAACAGAGTGGCAGAAACAGAAAGTCAGAAACAAAATATGAGAAACAGAGTAGCAGAAAGAGAGTGGCAGAAACACAGTATGAGAAACAAGTTGAGAAAGTAGAGAATGAGAAACAGAGTGACAGAAATAATGTGTCAAAAACAGAGTAGCAGGAACAGAGGATGAGCAGAAGGCTGTGTTGACCAGGACATCTCTTTGGCCTGAAGAGGAACTTGGAGGAAGAATGTAATTATGGTGCCTCATGTGGGTACCAATGAGACAGGATCCCTGAGAAACAATTCCAATAGAAGAGAAAAGCTCTTCAGATGATTCCACCTTACAAAACAACACTGCAGACATGGATTCCTTCTTCCATTGCTTTGGTTTCCTGCCCACTGTGGTTAACAGGGCCCTCAAACCCCAGTCTGACCTATCACCCTCCCCTTGACCTCTTTCCACCTATCACATTTCCGACGCCCCTCCCCCAAGTCCCTCCTCCTTACCTTTTATCTTAGCCTGCTGGACAAACCTTCCTCATTCCTGAAGAAGGGCTTATGCCCGAAACGTCGATTCTCCTGTTCCCTGGATGCTGCCTGACCTGCTGCGCTTTTCCAGCAACACATTTCCGGTTCATGGGACAGATTTGTAGAGCAGGTAGTGCACAAGAAAGGAGGGGTTGCCACGAAGTCTTGGTGTGATATCCAAGATATAACACATCTCCCCCTTCCCTAATCCCAATGATGCACCCCATCCTTCTCTGCATGTGTCATAAAAGTGACCAACACACAGTCACATTTTGGCATGCTGGGGGCACTTTATTCAGGTCAATAGACTTATGAACAAAGATAATTGACCTTTCATTTTTTTTTACATTTGGTGTGCAAGCTGTTGATTTCAGGGTTCTCAGCTGCCGGCTGGGTGGGAAGTAAAGCGGCTTGATCTATTTAATATGCCCCTCCTGATAAGAAGTTTCTGGGTATATAATATCCAGATCCAAATTTAAAAGCCTGTTGAACTGATTGTATAAGATCAAAAGATGAACAGAGAGAGGTCATTCAGCCTTTTGAGTATACACGCCATTCATTGAGATAAAGCATACGGAATCCAGGGTAGCTTGGCAAGTTAGATCCAAAGTTGGCTTTGAAGTAGGAGACACAGTATAATAATAAAAGACTGTTTGTGAAAATGGAGGCTGTTGGATTCCTTAATTTTTGTGATATATATTACACACACACAGAAATTATATGGACTAGGGGATGTGATGGCTTACTAATCTAGAGACCCAGGTAATGTTCTGGGGACCTGGGTTTGAATCCAACCATGGCAGATGTGGAATTTAAATTTAATGTAAAGCCAAATCTGGAATTAAGAGGTTAATAATGACTATGAATCCGTTGTGAATTGTCCGAAAAACCCACCTGATTCTCTATGTTCTTTAGGGAAAGAAATCTGCCATCCTTACCTGGTCTGGTCTACAAGTGACTCTAGAACACAACAATGTGTTTGACTTTTAATTGCCCTTTGGACAATTAGGGGTAGGCAATAAATGGTGGCCTAGCCAGTGATATCCTCATCCCATGAATGCATAAAAAAGGGGGCAAAAAAGAATGTGGTCGAGGGATGATTAGTAAGTTTGCAGATGAAATGAAAAGTGGCCAGGAATTTAATAGTGAGTTGCAGGAAAATATAGATGGGTTGGTCAAATGGGCAGAACAGTGATTGATGGAATTTAACTCTGATAAGTATGAGGTGATGCCCTTTGGAAGAAATAACAAGATGGTTGGGGGGTGGGGTGAAGGTACTTAACGAATGACAGAATACCTGGAAGCTCAGAGGAACAGAGGGATTTTGTGGTACTTTCCTACAGCTCCCTGAAAACAGTTTTGAAGGGTCAGGAACAAGATATAATTTTAAGGTGAAAGGCAGGAAGTTGAGGGGGGAGCTGAGGATTTTTTTTCACTCAGGGAATGAATGGAATGCACTTCCTTCCTGGGAGAATAGTTGAGATGAGAAAACTCAAAACCTTTATAAGTACTTGGATGAATAAGTACTTGAAATGTCATAATATGCAAAGTTAAGGGTGAAATGTTGCAAAGTGGGACTAGTGTAGATTTAGAGCAATTTTCTCAATGGACCAAACTGTTCTCTGAACTGTGTAATTCTATGATCATGCTGAACTGATAACCCTCAACTACACTTTACAGCTTTTCCCCCATATCCTTGTTTCCCTCTCCATAGATGCTGCCTGAACTGCTGAGTATTTTAACCATTTTCTGCTTATTTTCTAGGTTTTGCTTTTGCGAATTCATTGTTGTGCAAGTTAGTCCTGCTCTCAAGACTGATTTTTCCAATGTAACTCTTAAAATGAAGTGTTGTACTGAGGCTCTTGTGATTCAGCTACAGACTATTTCAAGGTACACTCCAGTATGTTTCAGAACTCGCCAGAGTTCTTCCTAAGCTGATAGCGTCAAACACGAATCCATCATATTGGAATCATGCCGTGCACCAAATGGCTGCCACATTTGTTGACAAAGCAAAAATAAAAATCATAACTTCAAAGAGAGGGATTACAGTCATGTATGAACATTTTTCATTTAAATATATTATCAGATGACAAAGACTGGGCAGTTCATTTCCACAAGATAGCAAACCAAAAGGGAAAACGAAAGCAAATGTTAATTTGAAAATTCCAAGGTATTGTTAAGTTGATTTTTTTAAAACTCTTGATTATAATTCCACATACAATTTGGTAATGATTGCTTTGAGATTATAATGATGAAGGACAGAAAAGAAGATTCCATCTTTTTCTGCATCAGTGCCAATTTACACAGTGGTCAGTGATGTGAAATCACTAACAGCAGAAGAACTGGGAACCTCAATCAGCCTCAGCTTTAATGGGCTGCAAAATATTTATTTAACGACTGAGGCATTTCTGTGGGATTTTCTGTCTGACCATTGGTGAGACTCGGTGACCTCTTTTATGAGAAAAGATAGAGGCTTTGTAAATACTTAATTTATGCTGATTGCTTAGGAGCCAGGCTATTTAAAAAATGAACAATGCAATGCTTCAGTGCCAGTGTTTTTTTCTCTGCCGCATTAATTTAGTGTAGAATTAGAAGAACGGTGCTTGGGCACCACCTACAGGGCAATGTGTTAATAACAGGAACAAAATTGCAGTTGCTACATTGTGCTTGGAAAGAGGGCCAGTCAGTCGATGTTTCTTCAGTATGCATCAAATGAAAATATTGGAACCATCAGTCTGATATGTTTGCTCTGTGATGTTGCCTTTTGCACACCATTATCAACTTATGTGTTCACATAATTCATAAATAATTTTGAATTGTAGCTTGCAGGAAAAAGACCTATTATTACCTAACATGAGATGCCCCACTCTAGCACAATTGGCCCTTTGTTTTAATTGTGAGGTTTATTGGCAGTGATACACAGACACACACACACACACACACATCCATGTATACAGAATCCAACGAGACTCTGACTGTAAATAGGAATGCTATGACACTTGCCTTCCATCAGGCTGAGGGAATGAGTGTGAGTCTAACTCACAAGCTAACGCCTGTTCAAATTGGGACTTTGATGGCCTGGATGACTTAAATTCACATTAGGCTCTTAGTTTCTGTGCTAAAAAAAAGTCAGAAGATCTTTGTGATTTTAGGATTTGGTGAAGCAGTTCATTGTCAGTTCAGAAAGCAGCCATTTAGCTCAGTGTCAACTTTACGCATCAGGTGACTCACTGGAGTCAAAATGCGAACTCTCCTTTCTTCCTACAGATACTGCCAGACCTGCTAAGTCTGTTTTTCTTTCAGATTTCCAGCAACTGCTGTTTATCTTTGCTTTATCTTAAATTAATTTGGCCCAGTGTGCTCTGCTATCTGTTTGAAAGAGATATACAATTAATGCTCTTTCCCCAAAGCTGTTTTTTTCTCAATAAGTATATATTCAATTCTTTTTCCAAAGTTGACTTTGGACTCTCATCTACTGTTGTAGACAATGCATTCCAGATCACAATAATTTGATGTGAAAAAGAAAACTTCACTATTGCCTGTCTGTTTGACTATATATCTTAATTCCATGTCCTCTAGTTACTTACTCTTGCATCATTGGAAAAGGTTTGTTTCCACATTTACTCTGGAAGATCTCACATCCCTTTTTGACAACCATTCAAATTTTATTGACACTAAAAATTGTCTCTCCCGTAATTTAGCATATGCACTCTTTCTCAGCTTGGAGAGCAATGGATGAATTGTGGAAGGACTAGCTGGCATATTGGAACATGTCATGAGCACTCTGTTTACAGCCAACAAGGTCGAGAGTTCAAATTTAATCCCAAAGGTTCTGGCACAGGGGCATGGGCATTAAGTCACCTGATCAACAAGCTCCTTTATTGCTGCTATCTAGGAGACGTTTAGTGTAGTAACTATCACTTCCTTGTTCTTCCATTCAGTTTATGTGAGAAAATGAACATTTCTTGGGCTTGTTCTGCTAAAAAAATTCAAAAACTTGAATAAAGACTTCAAATCAACTGTTACTTTAATTTCCTCCCATGTTCACAAATTCTAGCTGTCATGCACAAATTGGAAGCCGTCGGCAAGGACACACAATTAATACCTTGAATACGTAAGTGTATTGGTTAACTGTTTTAAAATTCTAAACAGGAGTTTGCTGCTTCTCATTGACCTGATCTTCCATCAATTCTGGATTCTGAGTTGAAATTTCTGCTAGCAATTCTGATGCACTACATCGGACATCTGACCAATACAGATAGGCAGAACACAAAATGTAATCCTCAGTCTCTACCTGCAAGCTAACCAACTTCTCCATTTTTGTAAAGCCTGTGAATCTGGCTGCCAAACTGTGAGTCGCATTTCAACTTAGTTGGTGAAAGCAAAAGGGCTTAAAATTCACAGCCTCATCTATCTGCAAGGCATTTTATGACTGTGAGGCAGTTCCTAAGGTGTTATAAATGTACAGTACATGCAATTCAGCTAAATTGCAATTCTGGGGACTGCAATATTAGCTTGTTTTCCTAGTCTGTAGAAATGGCAGCTTTGGGAAATGCTAAGCATTCAGTTTTGGCACAGTTACAAGATGGAGCACACAGACAAAGAAAAATAGCTTCCAAAGATATAACATATAATTTTTCATTACATTGTTTCACAGTGATATTATGCCTGCCACAACGCTGGGTATTTCATGATTGCTGGCAAACTGTATATATTTTAAGTGGAGTGTGGGTAGTTCATCCTAATATTATGGAGAAAGTCTACAAAAAGACTTGGTAGTAATATGATGGCTGCGATAACATGGTGGCAACTAGGGGAGTTAAAAAGGAGAAAGAGCGTGCATCTGTAAAAGTGTGAGGAGGAGGGTTTTTTTCCTGGTTGGGATGCTCTTTGGAAGGTCAGTGTGGTCTGCTTCCACACTGTATGGATTCTATGATTGATATTGTCATCATCAGCTGTCAGTGAGTTTAAGGATACCCAGGGTCATGAGATTCTGCCATGGATCTTCATGTGATGAGACAGATCAATTCCCCACCCAAATGTTTTTGACATATGGTGCAGGATACCCCACTGAGTAGTGGCATCCGAAGTGCAGGACATGTTTCATTCAATTTCTTTGAATAATGGAATCCCTTCAGCATGGCAAAAAGCCATCTGGCCCAGCAAATCCCCACCAACCCTCTGAAGAGTAATCCACCCACACCCATTCCCCTACCCTATTACTCTACATTTACCCCTAACCTATTACTCTACATTTACCCCTAACCTACACATCCCTGAACTCTGTGGGCAATTTAGTGTTGTCAATTGACCCAACCTGCACATCTTTGGATTGTTGGAAGAAACCAAAACATCCAGAGGAAACCCACACAGAAAGTATGCAAATGCCACACAGACAGTCATCAAGGCTGGTATCGAACCCAGGTCCCTGGAGCTGTGAGGCAGCAGTGCTAACCACTGAGTCACCTTGCCACCCTGTTTCTCACCTATGACATGGTGAACTACACCATCAGTGGTTGTGAAGCTAACTACATCCATGATCTTATGGGTCTGGGTTCTTCCAGAGAGATTTGCAATGTCTTGCAATTTTGCTGTCAACTGTTGTACAAGATATGTCATTGTGGCTCCCTGAAACAAACAGAAAGAATCCTGCAGAAACTCAACCGGTCATCTGTCGAGAGAGAAACAGAGTTAATGTTTCAAGTCCAGTATGACTCTTCTTCTTCAATCATACTGGATTCAAAAGATTAATCTTATTTCTCCCTGCATAGATGCTGCCAGACTTGCAGAGTTTTTCCAGCATTCTCTGTGTCTGTTTCCAATTTCCAACATGCAAATTATTTGCTTTTATTCATTGTGGCTCTCCATTCACTGATAACATGTCACACTTCATTGTCTTCGGTTAAGGGTAAGCAGAAGGTAAGTGCACAAGACTTTGCAGGGATTGTATCTTCACAAATGGATAGGGTGCCAGTCACTGTAAGGGTTTCACTTCATAGGCTCTGCACATCGATTTAATCCTATTCTGGAACCAGATTAAACATCAATTGTTTACAGTTCCCTTGTTGCCATGTTGTGAGGGGCTGCAGTGCCAGCCACAAGCTGATGGGTGGCTACTGGATTACAGAAAACAAGGTGCTGTCTCCAATGTGCAATCCAAGCTGCAAATTTGTCACCTTCATTCAATGAAAGCAATGCTCCCATACAAAATGCAACAGAGTAAACCACATGGTTCTAAAGCTACATTTCTGGTGAATGGACCACTTTGGAGTCCCATTGAATTGTTCAACTGAGTTTTTTTGTCATCTCAACCCTTACTTGCCCTCACCCTTCAGTGACCTGTCATGGGTTTTCAATCCAGCAGGCAACTCAGTTTGAGGTCAATTCGAGATGAGTATTAAGCGTTGTCTCAAACGGTGGTATCCACATCCCACAAAAAAAAATAAAAGCAAAGTTCAACACTATCCTGGACAAAGCATCTCATTTAATTGGCACCCCGTCAACCTCCAATATTCATTCGCTTCACCTCTGACACAAAAGCAATGTGAACAATCTAGAAGCTGCACTGTTGTAATTCACTAAGGATCATTTTACAAGATAATGCATGGCTTAGAAAGGGTGGATGCTGGGAATTTGTTTCCATCAGGCAAGGATACTAGGACCCATGGGCACAGACTTAGAATTAAAGAGGGTCAATTCAGAATGGAAATGAGGAGACATTTCTTCAGCCAGAGAGAGGTGGGCCTGTGGAATTCACTGCCACAGAGCGCAGTGGAGGCCGGGACATTAAATGTCATCAAGGCAGAGATTGATAAATTGCAAGGAATTAAGGAATATGAGGAGAGTGTGGGTAAGTGGAATTGAAATACCCATCAGTCATGACTAAATGGCATAGTGGACTTGATGGGCCAAATGGCCTTACTTCCACTCCTATGTCTTATGTCTTATGTTCCTCACCACCTTCCAATCACGTAACTTCAACCACCTGAAAAGACAATTGAGATCATTTGCCGTTGTAAACCGTGAGCCACAAGTTCTACTCCGAGGCACACATTACCCTGACTTGGAACAATACAGAACAACCTCAATTATCTGAACAAGACGGGAGGGGAGTATTATCTTCAGATAACTGGTCGGTCGGATAACTAATTGTGAGAGGTAATTTCGGTTTAAACTTTAAGATGTGCCTGGACCACAGACTGGTCTATAATAAAAGACAAAACTTTTGTTTCTTTTCTAGAACATTTTATATACTCAAAAGTAGAATAGTTTAAATTGTGCAGAATGCTGACAATTTGTGAGCAGAGTAAAAACAAACAGGCCCTTGATTGATGAAACCATTAACACACGCAGGGAAGGATGAGTCCTTGACTGATAAGACTCCAGCATGGGGGAACGACTTGAGACACCTGTTTCAGATTAAAGCCTTTGACTGATAAGACTACAGGGCGAGAAAAACAACAAACTTTGGAGACTCTGGAGCCTTTTGTTGCAGACTTTGTGATAAAAATAATGATGTTTTTAAGAATGTGAACCTCATGGCTCGTTAGAGCCAGGGAGGGGAGGGTCTGGAGACATTTGTTGCAGACTTTGTGATAAAAATAATGATGTTTTTAAGAATGTGAACCTCATGGCTCGTTAGAGCCA
>NC_057713.1:24315459-24401122 GCF_004010195.1 Chiloscyllium plagiosum
AGAGGTAATTTTGGTTTAAACTTTAAGATGTGCCTGGACCACAGACTGATCTATAATAAAAGACAAAACCTTTGTTTCTTTTCTAACAACCATTTTATATACTCAAAAGTAGAGTAGTTTAAATTGTGCAGAATGCTGACAATTTGTGAGCAGAGTAAAAACAAACAGGCCCTTGATTGATGGAACCATTAACAGGCGGGAAGGATGAGTCCTTGACTGCTAAGACTCCAGGATGGGGGAACGACTTGAGAGACATCTGTTTCAGATTAAAGCCTTTGACTGATAAGACTACAGGGTGAGAAAAACAACAACTTTGGAGACTCTGGAGCCTTTTGTTGCAGACTTTGTGATAAGAATAATGATGTTTTTAAGAATGTGAACCTCATGGCTTGTTGGAGCCAAGGAGAGGAGGGACTTGTGTTGTATATAATGGGAGACTTTGTAAGCCTCAGCGCGCCTTTTCTTTAAGGGTGCCCGACTCTGCAGACTTGACTTGTTAATAAAACTTTGTTTTCCTGAATTTGTCTAGAGCGATTATTGAGAAGCGATTTTCGTTTCTAACACTAATTATTCAGATAACATTTTTACAGGACTTTGGGATCTTGATTAGATAATCCAAAATTCAGATAATTGACATTTGGATATCTGAGGTTGTACTGTATTGCCATTGCTTCATTGTTGCCAGCTCAAGATCCTGGAAGTACCATTCTAACCTACACCACAAGAATTACAGCAATTCAAGATGGCAGTGCACAGTTGTGTAAGCAAATGGTAGTGAAAGAATTAATGTTGAAGCTGCACTCAGTTCTACTCAAACTGATAATCTCACAAAGCCTTTAGGTGAAGAAAGGGATCTAGCACCTGGAGCCAGTGTGTCACCTTTAGCTCCTACTAGGCCAGAGTAAGAAGAAGGATTGGCAGGAGCGCTTTACATCAACCACAATTCACCGGTGATCGGTACCACAAAAATAAGAGAATCGCAACTATCTTCTCAAGGGCAGTTAGAGATGGGCAAGAAATACTGACCTATCCACATCACATGAATTTTTTTTTTAAATCCTGAACTATAACTAATGTAGACTAGCTTTATGTTGTTAGACTTTGGGCTCCCTGCTGACGTATTTAGTGCTGGTTGCATGCAGAATCATTGAAAAGAACAGAAAGGGGTTGCCATGCTAACTGCATTACATTGAATGAGCACAGTTTAATCATGCATGGAGGTCCCCACATCTTTTGAGGGCTTATCTAATTTAGACCCCAATAAATCTAAGGATAGGAATGATTCAGGTCTAATGCTTCCAAAAACAGTTACATTTTGTCATATTATAATGATGATTTAAGTGCTCCCAGTTAAATAAATTAAGCCGTATTAAGCAGCAACAGTTTCTATTCCATGAAGATTAGATCAAAAGTATGCACCAAAGAGAGATTCTGTTTGAACTAATAAGCTTTAGCCACAGAGGCGGAAAGCCTAATTTGATATTGACTCATTGAATTGAATATGTCAATTACAGCAATGTCTCTGAATAGATGTCTAACAATTTAAAATTTGTTTCATTAAGCTAAGGATACATGATATTTCTCTTAATAAATAGTAGTGTAGGTTCATATTTTACAGAGATGTTTATAATTTAAAGCTTGTTGTCATCAATAAACATTAACATTAAATCTAACAATAGTTTCACCATGTAATATGTTGGTTCTGTTCAGAGAAAGACAGAAAATACATGAATGATAGAGAGTATCTCAGAGAGAAGCAGACCATCTGGAGTTCAAAGATAAGAAACCTCATTGTCTTGACTTTGCACAACTGCACAATAGGGCCCATTTTATGTTTATTAAAAATGTGTTAATTGGATGTGAACGTTGTTGGCAAGGTTGATGTTTATTGCTCATCCCTCATTGCTTGGGGGGCAGTTCAGAGTCAACAACGTTCCTGTGGGTCCAGAGTCACATGTAAACTAGAAAGATTAAAGGTGGCAGATTTCTGCCTGTCAACGACATTGGTGAACCAGCTGGGCCGTACAGAGAAATACAGGAAATTAGCTTTTTTAGAACCTGTTATAACAATAAATTTCACTTTTATTGCACCTTTAACATCAGAAACAATTTCAAGTTTCACTAAAGCATTATGGAATAAAATACAACACCAAGTCCCTAAGGAGAAATTAAGTCAAATGACCAGAAGCTTGGTTAAAAAGATAGGCTTTAAGATGTATCTTACAATTGGAAAGTGTAAAGAGGTGGAGGTATTGAGGGAAAGAATTGTAAGTCATAGAACCTAGGCAGTTGAAGGCATGGCTACCGATAATGGAATAACTAAATCAGGATGCTCAAAAGGCCAGAATTGGAGATATCTCCGAAGACGTTGGAGCAAATAACAGGGATACAGCAGGGAAAGGTCATAGGAAAATTTGAAAACAAGATTGGAAAAGTATTGAACTAGGAGTTAGTAGGTCCAAAAGTAAGGTCAAAGTGATAGGATGTAAGGATAATTGTGAAAAAAAGAGAATTCAGAGAGTGAATTACAAAATATGTGAAGACACTTTAGGTGGTTTAATAGACAGTGCGGAACGTTATCTAAGACTACAAAGAGATCCTGATGAGCCAAGGAATGGCAGATGCAGTTTAATTTAGATAACTGTGAGGTGTTGCATTTTAGTAAGACAAATAAGGGCAGGACATACACAGTTAATTGTAGGTCCCAGGGGAGTGTTGACGAATGGAGAGACCGAGGGGTTCAGGTACATAGTTCCTTAAATGTTGTGTCACAGGTAGACAGGGTGGTAAAGAAGGCATTTGACATACTTGTCTTCACTATCATTGAGTATAGGATTTGGGATGTCATTTTGTAGCTGAAAATGTGTTGCTGGAACAGCGCAGCAGGTCAGACAGCATCCAGGGAACAGGAGAATCGACGTTTCGGGTAGTTTTACAGGACGTTGATGAGTCCAACTTTGGAATGCTGTCTATAGTTCTAGTCGCCCTGCTATAGGAAGGATATCATTAAATTGGAGAGGTGCAGAAAAACATTACAAGGATGTTACCAGGAATGGAGGGTTGGAGTTATAAGGAGAGACTAGATAAACTGGGACTTTTTCCCCGGCAATATAGGAGGTTAAGGAGTGACCTTATAGAGATTTATAAAATTACCAGGGGCATAGGTAAAGTGAATTGACAAAGTCTTTTTCCTCGGCGAGGGGAGTTCAAAACTAGAGGGCATAGATTTGAGGTGAGAAAGGAAAGATTTAAAAAGGACCTGAAGGGCAACATTTTCATGCAGACAGTGGTGTGTGTATGGAACGGCTTGCCAGAGGCAATGGTAGAGACAGGTACAATTACAACATGTAAAAAACATTTGGAAAGGTGTAGATAGATATGAAGAAAGTGAGGGCTGCAGATGCTGGAGATCAGAGCTGAAAATGTGTTGCTGGAAAAGCGCAGCAGGTCAGGCAGCATCCAAGGATGCTGCCTGACCTGCTGCGCTTTTCCAGCAACACATTTTCAGCTGTAGATAGATATGGGCCAAACACTGACAAATGTGATTAGTTTAATTTGGGAAACCTGGTCAGCATGGATGAGTTAGACTGAAGGGTCTGAGGATGGTGATATAGTGGTGAGCATAGCTGCCTTCCAAGCTGTTGACCAGGGCTCGATTCCCGTCCTTTGTGGTTTGTAAACAGACAGGGTGAAGGGTCTGATTCTGTCCTGTATGACATCGATGACTTCATGAATGTTGTTTGAAGTGTAGTCATTATTGTAATATCTTTAAATCAGAAATGTGACCACCAATTAAAGGAGTCATTAGACTTCAAAAGTGTATCATTTGTCATAAACTATTTCTTAATGTTCTGAGGACATAAAATAAGCACGCTCTTTTTAAAAGCAAATTCTGAAGCCACTAATTGTATCTCAACATCAGGTCTGTGGTCTGTGGTCTTAAATCTCATTGTTATTTGGTGTGCATTGGAGACTTTCCATGATACATTGGTAACATCAAAAAGTTGTCATTATTTTCTTTTATGAGCTGGAACCCTAAAACATTTTCTTTCCCAAGCCAGATAAAATCTCTTGCGAGTCTTGGAAATTTGCAATTTAATTGCCTTTCTTTCAATGCTTAGTATTCAATTTCCCTACGTTTGATCATGAAAATCTGCTTCAGTATTGATGTGTACTGTGCAATTGGTTAAAGTTGGGTGTAGGGTCAAAGAAAGATAAACAATCTGTAAATTGCTGGAGTCTAGAACTGTAAGCATGGAGCAGACATTTTCAAGCCACATGAATAAAATTTGTTACACATATAGAAACTAGGATAATTTCTGTGATGTGATTATTCTCCTCACACAAAACACAGGAGGACTCAAGCATGCAGGTTGACTTTGTGTTTATTCAAAAAATCTCAGTTTCAAACAAGCTAAACAGAATTATGTCGAATGCTCTGCCATACTCTGCTCCACGACTGTCCCACATCTATCCCTCATCTCAGTCTTATGCCTGTCCAGTATTTACAAAAAAAATCATCAATTGTTTGACATATAATGTTTACATTTCTTTCTTGTACTTTCTTGGTCTTCCTCTTGACATGCCTCCAGGAATTTGTTTATACTTTAGTTTGCTCTCAAGGTTGATATGGGCTTCAACATGCACAAGGTTCCTCTACAGTCACTGCTGACGTGTACACTTAGGGTGTTCAAAGTTCATGTCTTACAGCATGTAGCTTGAAAGGTATTGACTTATTCTCATTGTCAGAGCTGAAAATGTGTTGCTGGAAAAGCACAGCAGGTCAGGCAGCATCCAAGGAGCAGGAGAATCGACGTTTTGGGCATGAGCCTTTTGTCAGGCTCATGCCCGAAACGTCGATTGTCCTGCTCCTTGGATGCTGCCTGAACTGCTGCACTTTTCCAGCAACACATTTTCGCTCTGATCTCCAGAATCTGCAGTCCTCACTTCTCCTTATTCTCATTGTCACCCTGTTTTATAAAATTTTATTTAACTTCCGCTACACTGTGTAGCTCTGAGGCTTATGCAATATACAACATTTAATGGTAGCATAGGTTTATTGGTATTAGCTTTGAACTCTTAAGTCCTCCATTCCATCAAGGTTCCTTAATGTGTTTTGACCTGTGTAAATGGTACTTTTGCAGAATGAATTTCAGACATAACCTGTTTAATCGTTGTGATGACCCTAGATGCTGCAACAAAATAAAAACAAAAACATGTCTAATTTTGAAATAAAGCTCTTCAGTCTTATAGGAAACCTTCCTCTGAGATATATTATTCTGTGCTTTCACTGCAATCATCCCCTTTTACTAGATTGAGGTTCCTATAAATACTGACATCTAAAATGAGCTGAAGATCTGAAAATCTCACCATAAATGACAGTTGTAATGCATTTCCCTTTCACTGCTATGACTACTCCCAAGTATTCTATAATTTTTATTTTCAGCTCTCATGGAATGATTTTCACTGTGGCAGATTGTGTAAAATGAGCAATATTGAATTAATTACCCATTATACAACACGCCTGATAGTCCTTTCCATTGAAATCTCTAGGAAGAGAGATTGGAAGGCCATTGTGCAAGCAGCTAATTTAATACTGATTTTAGATACCATTACTCAAAGTTAAGATCAAAACATTATAATTTCAATTATAAATTAGATTTAATCTACAATTTTTCAAAATCTCTCATGAATGAGAATAAAACTTGGCAGATGATCAGACATTGACTTTTGCATCAAAAACCAACAAAGGCAAATTCTGTCCATTTGAGCCTGTAAAATATCCTTTTCAATAATTCATGGAGACTTTTGCCAAAACTGAGAAAACTCTTCACACCAAGCTGCAGCCTCTCATAGTTATTCTCCTGGGATTTGACATTCAGTCAATGTCTCAGACTCCTCCTCTATCACTATTCCTGTGAATGTTCTACCCTACTAGCAAGATTCACCAATAAGAAGTGGTAACACAGAGGTTAATAGTCAGTTTGGAGGTGCCTCTGAGAGTTTTCAGTGTTGACTCAGGAGCCCACAAAGTCTTGTGGTATCGGGTCAAACACAGGCAAGTAATCCTCATGCTGATTATTGTTGTGTTATACCTCACAGCTTGTATGTCAGCATGCCTTTAAGAAACATGCTCATTATATACATAGCATGTTGTAGTATGACAGACGTCTACAGCACAGAAAAGGGCCATTTAGCCCATCAACGCGATGGTGATCAAAAATAAGAAGCTAACTACAGACCTGACAGTATAAGGATTGTTTACTCCATCTTATCTTGGATCACTTGAAGCATTACACTCGACTGGAACCATTGAGTCAGAGAGATGTACAGCATGGAAACAGGGCCTCTGGTCTAACTTATCCATATTGACCAGGTTTCCTTAACCATGCTTCACTGTTGTAAATGAATATTCGAATATTACCCCAAACAAACACGTACCTAAGGAATGTATTGTTTGTAGTTAATTCTAATAACTTCAAAGTGAGACACAAGCTAAGCACCAGGATGATTGCAGGCATTCCTTGAGAAACACAGCATTTCTAGCAGCATCTGTGGAGAAAAAAACAGATTTAAAATTTCAAGTTTTTGATTCTCTTCAGGGAAGATTATATTTTTGGAACAGATTACTTTTCCAAATTTCCTATTGTTTAATGACTTAGCAATACAAAAAACGCATATGTTGCTAATACACTGAATGCTGTTTTCTCCTTTTCTTTCAGCATTCCTGATCACATAATGTTGGACAACAGCCTGTAATATTCTGGCAAGCTGTCTCAAGACGTGTAACTAGTAGGGAGTGATCCATATCATTTTATCACCTCAATGTCCATGCTCAAACAATTCAGCAAAACATATGGTATACAAACAAATCAATGTTCGATACCTGTCAAGCAATAAGACAAGATGTTTGCAGCATTTGCTGCATTTTCATGTTACACCATTGGAGAAGGGATTGCAATTCTCAGCACAACTTATACCCTGAAAGCAAGCATGAATGAACTCATCAAACAGCCAACTGTTTAACCAATCCAAGACACAGGATATTCTGTCACAAAGACAGAAAGTAAAAGTGACACATGAAGAATAAACAACCCTCGAGAACAACTAAAACTGCAGAAAGACTGTCAGTTGGAAATACCAATGCAAATATTTGGATTCCAATAAAGATTTCTAAAATATGCAACCAGCCCAGATCTTATGAAGTTATTTTCATGCTGACAGCATGACATGTCAAAGTAACAGCAGCCAGCTCAGACCAATGTATGGCATGTCAATCATACATGAAAAGAGGGATGAAGGATGTTCTGATGAACATGATTTTGTAATGATGTCGGGTGACAACAACCAGCAGCAAGACATTAAGTTGTCAAATACGTGTCACAGAGATCAACACATGCTTCCACAGATCAACACATATGACCAGCAGATCAGAACATTTTGACAAACCTCCAGAATGTTACTTTGAAGATTGAAATGTTAATCTTGTGAATTCTGCTTGCATAACAATCAAATTGACAACACATGCCTGTGTCCACCCATGTTACGGGAGTTAAGAAAGCGATGTTGCATGAGAAATAAACTGACTATTGGAGGCATGCTCACAAAAACCACCACCTACTGCCCTCCCTCAACTGAAAAATCTGTTCTCCTCGCATTGAACATCACACAAGAGTCTAACCATCTCCTTTTCTAATGCAACAGCATGATGCTGACTACCATTAACATTGTGGATTTTTTTTCTTTGTGGATGGGATGTAGACATTTCAGGCAAAGTCACCATGTATTACCGATCAATAATTGCTCTGGAGGTGAAATGCCTTCAGGAACCAATACAGTCCTTGGAGTGTAGTAACGTTCAGAATGCTGTTCAAAGGAGTTCTAGAATTTTGAGTCAGCAACCTTGAAGATTACAGTTCATAGTCAGAACAGTGTCTAGCTTAGAGGTGAAATAGCAGATAATGGTGTCCTACATATAAGCTGCCCTTGTATCTCAAAGTGATAGAGGTCACAGCTTTGGAAAATGCTAATAACGAAGGCTCGATAAATTGTTGAAGCAGATCTGGTAGACCGTGCCCACTGCTGCCACTGTGCATCAGTGATGAAGAGAGTCAATGCTGAAGGTGGTGAATCAGGTTCCAATAAAGTGATCTGCTGGGTCCTGGATGGTGCAAAGCTTTTTGAGTGTGCTTACCCTGTATTCAACCGAGCAAGGGAAGAGTATTCCATTATACTTCTGCCTTGGAGATAATAGACAGACACTGGGAGACAGAACGTCAATTACTCAGCACACAATTCTAAGCCTCAGACAGCAATATTTAGATGGCTAGTCTATTTCAGTTTCTGATCAATAGTATCCCCCACAATGTTGATAGTGGCAAATTCAGCAATGGTAATGCAATTGAATGTCGATGACTATATTCCCTCTTATTGAAATGGTCACTGCCTGGCACTTCTGTGGCATAGATTTACTAGCTGCTTATAACACAAGCTCCAATGTTGCCTGGGTCATGCTGAATTTGTACACAGACTGCTTCAGTATGAAAGAGTTGCAAAATGGTGCTGACCATTGTGCAATGATCATTGAACATCCTCACTTCAAACATTATGATAGAGGCAAGGTCCTTAATGAAGCAGCTGGAAATGGTTGGCCTGAGGACATTACACAAAAGACCTCCTTCGGGGATGTCCTGGAGTGAAAATGACTGACCTCCAATAACCCCAACCACCTTCCTTTGCAGGAGGTATTCAGCAGAGAGTTTTCTTGTAATCTCCATTGACACCAGTTTTTTCTCATGCTCATTGATGCTACACTCAGCTGAATGCCATCTTGATGTCAAGGGCAGTCACTCTGACTTCACCTGTGGAGTTCAGCTCTCTTGTCCATGTTTGTGCCAATGTTGCAAGGATATCAGGAACAGAACGGGCCTGATGGAGCCTTAAATGATCATTCACCAGAAGCATAATTTAACAGTCATATTTTTATTTATTTTGCTGTTCCCTATTAACTTCTTAACATTGACAAACTAAATTATTGGACAAGAAACGAGTCCAAAGCTCCTTTCAGCCTGTCCCATATACCTACATTGTAAGTGAGCATCTGTTGAGATTCTAAAGGTTGGGATGGTGTAGAGGAAATGTAGCTGGCAGACCATGGCACCAGACACTGCCAACCTGGTCCGAGGTTTCGATCGGTTTTAATGCGGTCTCCAAGGAATGGGGAAGTGCACAGCAAGTAGGAGGAAAATCACATTTCACACTCCACCAAAATAAGCACCACAAGATTCCATTTTCTTCCTCACACTCGTTTGATATCTGCTAGTGCTATTCTCACTGTCTCATGAAATTTCTTCCCTTACTGTCTCACACCCACTCCAATTCCTTCCCACCCTGCATGGCCCCTGCAGTGTCGACTCACTCACTAGTGACACAAGGACTAACATCTGTGCTACCCACTTTCATCTCACTCAGCCCCTCCCTTTCTCTCATTGTAGGTGAAAATTGGCCATAATAGAGCTGTAGGGAGGACTCCAGCTATTTTCAGTAAGCACTGGTCCAGTGGAGCTGCCAAAATATCTATGTTACGGCAATGAAGAAAGAAATACTATCTATTGCTGTGCTACTCTCCATTTTGTCTCCAGTGTGAATGTATTCTTAATATTCCATAACTTCTACCTTTTGTTCACAATGTGGTCGCTGTTTTGTCTCCTCTAGGTCCAAATGGAATTAACAAGGTCTCTGCAGCCTAGTGGCCAACACCATGAGACATGTCCTCCTTCACATCTGAGGAAAAGATCACAGATACCTTCGAGGATGCACTGGCAACGATGCCTCCAGCTCAGATAAACACACCTTGGTGGGAATGTTAGTTAGACTAGAGTCAGGATTATGCAAGTGAAAATGTCACCACCAGGCCTCTGAAACAGTTCAAGGAAGGAAAGCCCCAGGTCACTGGTACTCGGAGGACTGCAAAAGACCAGACACCTGCTGAGCCCCATGGCATCAGCAATTGATGCCATCATTGAAATGCACAAATGGTCACAGGAGCAGCAGATATGGCTGTTGGGAACATTGAGCAAGCTATGCAAAGGCTGCAGGATGGCAGCAATGCTGCTAGGACCTTGCTGCCTCTAACATGTGAGCATCGGACTGCCTCCAGGAATGGAGGTTAGCACTATCATAGAGACCCAGGTGCAGCTGGATAAACATAGAATATAAAACATTACAGCACAGTGCAGGCCCTTTGGCCCTCAATGTTGCACTGATCTATGGAACCAATCTGAAGCCCATCCATCCTACACAATTCCACTCTGGTCCATATGCTTATCCAATGATCACTTAAATATCATTAAAATTGGCGAGTCTACTACCTGTTACAGGCAGTGTGTTCCATACTCTTATTACTCTCTGAGGAAAGAAACTACCTCTCACATCTGTCCTATATCTAGCACCCCTCAACTAAAAACTGTATCCCCTCGTGCTAACCATCACTATCCAAGGAAAAAGGCTCTCACTGTCCAATTTATCTAACCCTCTGATTATCTTATATGTCTCAATTAAATCATCTCTCAACCTCCTTCTCTCTAATGAAAACAGCCTCAAGTCTCTCAGCTTTCTCTCATAAGACCTTCCCTCCATATGAGGCAATATCCTGGTATATCTTCTCGGAAGCCTTTCCAAAGCTTCCACATCCTTCCTATAATGCGGTGACCAGAACTGCATGCAATACTCCAAATGTAGCTGCACCAGAGTTTTGTGCAGCTGTAGCATGATCTTGTGATTCTGAATCTCAGTCTTTCCACCAATAAAATCCACCACACCATATATCTTCTTAGCAACCTATCAACCTGGGTGGCAACATTCAAGGATCTATGTAAACATGGACACCAAGATCTCTCTGCTCATTTACATGACCAAGAATCTTACCATTAGCCCAGTACTCTGCATTCCTGTTACTCCTTCCAAAGTGAATCACCTCACACTTTTCTGCATTAGACTCCATTTGCCACCTCTTAGCCCAGCTCTGCAGCTTAGCTATGTCTCACTGTAACCTACAACATCCTTTGTCACTATATACAACTCTACCGACCTTAGTGTCATCCGCAAATTTTCTAACCCATCCTTCTCTGCCCTTATCCAGGTCATTTATATAAATGACAAACAACAGTGGACCCAAAACAGATCTTTGCGGTGCCCCACTAATAACTGAACTTCAGGATGAATATTTCCTTCAACCACCACTCTCTGTCTTCTTTCAGCTAGCCAATTTCTGATCCAAACTGCTAAATCACCCTCACTCCCATGCTTCCATTCTTTGTGCAATAGCTTACCATGGGGAACCTTATCAAATGCTTTACTGAAACTCAGACCTGCACTCCATCACTCTAGCCATTGGTGTTTAGCACCTTCAGCAAAGCGAAAGGACACAAGGTGCCTTTTGCTCACTCCAGCTGTTCTGTATTGGTGTCTATGTAATGTTGTTGCCCTTTCAGTGCCCATTGTCGCAGACTGAAACACTTAGCCTGCCCACTGCAGATGTGGTGTTAGTCACTTTCAGCCCCGTTGTGCACTTATAACGTACTACAGCATGGAATTAAACAATTATCACATGGTGACTCGGCCTTTTACTCTTTCGGGGTACATTACTCTAAATGCATAGAATCCTTTCTTGGTAGCCCCCTTCATCAATTCAATCTTTCCCATGCTCCCAGCCAACACTCCTACCTAAGTTTTCATTCCCCTACCTTACAAACCCCAGCCTCAGGCCCATTGAAACAATAAGCCAGATGTAGGAGTGCACTGTCCCCTTGTGTACGTCAGAGTGCTGCAGACTGTTGATGACAAACCTTTTCTTCTCTTTCCCAATCACACTTTCTCTTCAATACTCGATCACATCTTTCTGTATATTTGAGTTGCCTCCATTCACAATTGCTATCCCCTCTGTATCCCAGCATGCAAAGTTCTGCTGGCCTCCCAGTTGCAGTATTGAAGTTCCAAACTGCATTGCAAGGGTATCAATGATTTGCCTCAATGATGCAGTGAGGCTGGTACACGTAAGGTGACTATGCCATTGGACATGGGTGCACATGGTCACTACCTATGAAGCATGTTCTGAGGTGCTGGAGCCTGGTCTTCAAGAAGGAAGTCTGTAAACGCAAGCAGCGAGGTGGAGTTACTGCCTGATTTCTGTCTGGTGGATGGGAAAATGTGAAACTGCATAATAATGAGGTGAGATTGGATAATGCTAATGAGTTGAGCTGCTGCTTGCTACACATCTAGTGATATTCCTAACTTTTCATTATGGTCTAAGGTGTTCAATATGTGGGAGGAATCCACCATATGTCTCATTGACAAATTTTCTATGTATCTGATGTATGATATCAATCACAGTCAGGAACATGATGAGCTCACTGTTGGAAATGTGAATGTGCCAACAACTTGTTCTTAAAAGTCAATGTACTACAAGAATACAAGTGAAGTGATGGCTTAGTGGTATTGTCGCTCGATTATTAATCAAGAGACCAGGTAATGCTCTGGCGACCTGGGTGCAAATCCCAACCAAAGCAGATGACTCTTAACTCTTAATTAGAAATGGGCCGACCTAGTCAGCAATGCCCACATCCTATGAGTGAATAAAAAACATTTCTATGATATCTAATCTGATTCTATCTTGCACCATTAATATACTTATCCAATATTGCTCCCTAACCTACATAATTCAAACAGCCCATTCACACGGGAACAGCCTTTTCTCTTCTTTACCCCAAAAGCTCCTCTAAGTCATCCCTTTTCTACAGCTCCAATTCTCTGAGGGTATTGCAGTAACAAAGGAATTTTAAAGACTAAATAAGCCTAATGGTTCTAATCTGGAATTTCTCCAGGGTTTCTATATCATTAGTGATTTGAGAGGGCCTGAACAGTATTCCTGACATGTAAAAGAACTTTTTAAAGGGTCGTATTCATACTTTCCTTTTTCACGTTGCATAATCCTAGCCATACATTTTAATGTTCTGATTTCTTTTGCTACTGATCATAATGACTGAGGGATTTGTGTATTCTAACAGCTGTCTCTCTTTAGCTCAAAGGCCTTAGTTCAGAACACAGCAGCATCTTAATCAGCCCTACCTACGTGCACACCACTCGATTTATCTACATTGAACAGTATCAGCCAGATGGGCATCATTCCTCCATCGCATCTCAATTCGACTGCAATGATTTCTTCCCTTCTATGGTTCTACTATCAAAACTTTTCTATCATCCACAAATTATCTAAATAGTCCCATATTCCTCAACATTTTTGTGTAGTGAGCGGTAGTTTCAGATAACTTTTTAAAAAATATTATTACTTCTTGTACTGTAAGGAGACTTTGTAACACATAGGATTTGTTTTGCCACAAACTCTCCTGCCCTATTCAGTATTTTGGTCGAACTCACAATTTCTCAGCTTTGAATACAGGACTGATTTAACTCAGAGTTGGAACTGAGTGAGTTCAAAAATGTACTTGCCCTCAGTGGTGCAATGAGCAGGTGGTTTTAGATTGCATCAGCATGTCTCATGATTAATTGCCTGTCCAACAATAGAGAGAATGGGTTCAGGAGAATGAATGTCAGGCAGGTGGTCACTGGAGAAAGGTGAGGGAATTTTTCTTGACGCTCAGAAAGCTGTCATCAATTGATTTTTGGAAGAATCTTATGACCAGAAAGGATGGAGGAGATTCCAGGCCATAAGAGGATTAGACTTTCCTGGAGCTTTCACCAACTCCTTGCCTTGCAGGACAAGGATTCAAATCTTGGGTCTCTTGCTCCTCTTGTAACTAACCCCTGTGGCTTCACTGTAGAAATCATCAGTGAAATTGGCAGTCAGTGTCTGATGATGGCACCTCTTTGAATACAGAGGACATAGAACATAGAACATTACAGCTCAGTACAGGACCTTCGGCCCTCGACGTTGCGCCACCCTGTGAAACCAATCCGAAGCTCATGTAACCTACACTATTCCATACTCATTCATATGCCTATCTAATGACCATTTAAATGCCCGTAAAGCTTGCAAGTCTACAATTGTTGCAGGCAGCGTGTTCCACGGCCCTACTACTCTCTGAGGAAAGAAACTACCTCTGACATCTGTCTTATAACTATCACCCCTCAATTTGAAACTATAACTCTCACCCCTCATGTTAGCCATCACCATCCTAGGAAAAAGGCTCTCACTGTCCACCCAATCTAACCCTCTGATTTTTTTATATGTCTCAATTAAGTCACCACTCAACCTTCTTCTCTGTAATAAAAACAGCCTCAAGTCCCTCAACCTTTCCTCATAAAACCTTCCCTCCATACCAGGCAACATCCTAGTAAATCTCTTAAGAACACTTTCCAAAGCTTCCACATCCTTCCAATTATGTGGTGACCAGAGCTGCATGCAATACTACAAGTGGGGCCACACCAGAGTATTGTACAGCTGCAGCATGACCTCATGGTGCTGAAACTCAATCCTTCTACTAACAAAAGCTAACACACCATATGCCTTCTTAACACCCCTATCAACCTGGGTGGCAATTTTGAGGGATCTATGTACATGGACACCAAGATCTCTCTGCTTATCTACACTGCCAAGAATCTTACCATTCGCCCAATACTCTGCATTCCTGTTACTCCTTCCAAAATGAATCACTTCACACTTTTCTGCATTAATCTCCATTTTCCACCTCTCAGACCAGCTCTGCAGCTTTTATATGTCCCTCTGTAACTTGCAACATCCTTCAGCACTATCCACAACTGAACCGACCTTAGTGTCGTCCACAAATTTACTAACCCATCCTTCTACGCCCTCATCCAGGTCAATTATAAAAATGACAAACAGCAGTGGACCAAAAACAGATCCTTGTGATACACCACTAGTAACTGAACTCCAGGATGAACATCTCCCATCAACCACCACCCTCTGTCTTCTTTCAGCTGGCTAATTTCTAATCCAAACCACTTAATCGCCCTCAATCCCATGCCTCGTATTTTGTGCAGTAGCCCACCAAGGGGAACTTAAACGCCTTACTGTAATCCATACACAACATATCAATGGTTTTACCCTCATCCACCTGTTTGGTCACCTTCTCAAAGAGTTCAATAAGATTTGTGAGGCATGACCTATCCTCCATAAAACTGTGTTGACTATCCCTAATCAACTTATTTCTATCGAGATAATTATAAATTCTATCTCTTATAGCCTTTTCCAACACTTTACACACAACTGAAGTAAGGCTCACTGGTCTATAATTACTAGGGTTGTCTCTACTCCCCTTCTTGAACAACAGAATAAGATTTGCTATCTTCCAGTCTTCTGGTAGTATTCCTGTAGATAATGACAACATAAAGATCAAAGCCAAAGTTTCGGCAATCTCCTCCCTGGCTTCCCAAAGAATCCTAGGAAAAATTCCATCCGGCCCAGGGGATTTATCTATTTTCACACTTCCCAGAATTTCTAACACTTCCTCCTTATGAACCTCAATCCCATCTAGTCTAATAGCATGTTTCTCAGTATTCTCCTTGACAACATTGTCTTTTTCCAGTGTGAATACCGAGGAAAAATATTCACTTAGCGTTTTAGTATATTTAAAGAAATTTCACGTATGTTCTTGTCATCTGCTCAGATTTCAAATCATGCCGAGGAAGGAGGCAGGATATCAGAGTTTGGCAGCAGGAACATTTCAGGAATCTCTCTCCAGTGATTTTAAATGTTCTTTGCACAGTATCCACCAATTGTCAGGATTCAAATCACCCCTTAAGTGTTCCTAATTTGTTGAATCATGGAATCTGACGGTAGAGAAACACAACATTTCATCATAAAGGCTATGCTAGCACATTTCTCCCAAAGAATTACTTAAGTTAGCACTTGCTTGTTCTGCATTCCATGTAATTATAAAAGCACACAGCAAATTACAAAACATTTGGCATCTGTTCTTTCTGTCCTGCTACTGCAGCTTTCTGAAAGACCTATACAATTTTTCTAATTAATATTCCTCATTTTCATTCAGCTATCAAATTGCTACTTGAAATTATTTGTGCTGGCTTCAACAATGATTTATGGTAAATAATTTCACATTCTAATTATTAATTGTTCACATTTATGCTCTCATTTACCATCTCATTCCCCCTCTTCACTGGTATCATGCCAGTTAATGCATGCTACACTAGTTTCATTACCTTATAGTATTTCTATATATTACTCGAAGCTGCACACACCTGCAAGTGTCACTGAGTTCCTTTGCAAGTACAGCATTACCTGTCAGTTTTGCTATTTTAAAATTATTCTCTGCATTTGGGCTTTATAGAGTCATAGAGAGGTACACAGAAACAGACCCTTTGGTCCAACTCGTCCATGCCTACCAGATATCCCAACCCAATCAGGTCCCACCTGCCAGCACCAGGCCCATATCCCTCTAAAGCCTTCCTATTCATATACCCATCCAGATGCCTTTTAAATGTTGCAATTCTATTCGCCTCTACCACTTCCTCTGGCAGCTCATTCCATACACTACCACCCTCTGTGTGAAAAAGTTGCCCCTTAGGACTCTTATATATCTTTCCCCTCTCACCATAAAGCTATGCCTTCCAGTTCCACACTCCCCCACCCCAGGTAAAAGACTTTGTCTACTTGTCTTATCCATGCCCCTCATGATTTTGTAAACCTCTTTTCATCAACAGTGTGGGAAATTCCCCAATTACTTTTGTTTTCGCATCCCATGGCACAATATGTCCATGTCCAATAACATGGCTCAGGAAGGTGACTTGGGCTTTGGCAAATTCACTTTTAACTGGATTTACCACTAAGCCTGCCTTCTGAAGTCAATTGAACTAGTCCAATAAATGCTGTTAATGTTCCTTCCACGAGTGACTAAAAATTGGCAGGTCATCAATATACACCACACAGTTGGGTAATCGGGCAGTGATCTTATTAGTTAGTTTCTGAAATGTGGCTGCTGTGTTTTTTATAACAAATGGCATGACTTTGAACTGATATAGTCCATTTGGCATTATGAAAGCCGAAATTGCCTTTGCGCTTTCTGACAAAAGTATTATCAGTAACCTCTAAGCAAGTCCAACTTAGAAATGCAAGTTGCTTGTCCCATCTTTATGACACAGTCCTCCAGCCATGGAATTGGAGATGCATCAGTCTTTGTAACTGCATTGACTTTGCGATAGTCCACACGTAACCATTGGGTACCATTTGGCACCATGACTATGAGTGAGCCTCCAGTCACTATAACTCACTTTGATTATGCCATCTTGGAGCATGGGTTCTATCTCCTTCTGAATTTGTGCCAACTTTAGAGGGCTATGCCTATGAGGATGTTGCTTAATCAGAACATCATCTCCTCTATCTACATTATGCACAATTAGATTAGTACTTCCGCATATCTCCCCATGTGATAGTAATGACTCTTTCAGGTCATTTCAATTTTCTGGTGGAAGGTTACACAATAATTTATCCCAATTTTTGAAAATTTCCTAATTTTCCAATTTGATTTAAGTAATATCTAATTCAGAATCTTCTGAACTTGGTTCTTCCTTCTGTGCTGTAATCATTAACACCTTCTCCTCTTGCTTTCCTTCCCTGTCAAAATACCTTTTGAGCATATTCACATGACACATTCTGTGAGATTTCTTGCTGTCTGGAATACTTAATAATAGTTCACCTCACTCAATTTCCTCTCGATTTGATAAGGTCCACTAAACTTTGCTTTTAAAGGTTCACCTATTACTGGAAGTAACACCAATACCTTATTCCCACTGGCAAAACTGCAAATTTTTGATTTCTTGTCCACTTCCTGCTTCATTGTATGCTGCAATACTCTTAACTGCTGTCTAACCAACTCCCCAGCTCTATTTAGTCATTCTCTAAAATTTGACACATAGTCCAAATGGGTACTCTCTGACTTTTGACTTATTAAAATCTCCTCAATCAATTTTAATGGTCATTTTACTTCATGCCCAAAAATTAATTCAAATGGATTGAATTTGGTTGACTCATTTGGTGCATCTCTGATTGCAAAAAGCACAAACAGAACTCCCTTATCCCAATCATCTGGAGAGTCCTGACCATAAGCCCTCAACAAAACCTTTAATGTTTAATGCCACCTTTCTCTAGCTCCCTGAGATTCTGGGTGGTACACAGTAGATTTGAATTGCTTTATTCCCAAGCTATTCATAATCTCCTTGAGTAGTTTGGAAGTGAAGTTTGACCCTGGATTTGACTGTATCTCTATTGGTAGTCCGTATCCAGTGAAAAATTAGAGTAAATCTTCTACAACTCTTTTAGCTGTGATATTGTGTAATGGGACTGCCTCAGAAAATCTAGTCGATACATCCATTTTTGTTAATAAACACTTATTCCAACTTTATTTTTGAGGTAGAGGACCTACACAATCAATCAAGTCTCTAGTGAAACATTCCTCAAATGCTGGAATAGGTATTAAAGGTGCAGGTTTCATTATGCCTGTGGTTTTCCAATTAGTTAACATGTATGACACATTTGGCAAAATTTAACTACATCCTTGTGTCGTCCAGGCCAATAAAAATGTCTTCGTATTTTAGCTTGTGTTTTCCTCACTCCTAAATGATCTCCAAGTGGTAGCTCATGCACCACTCATGTCTTGGAGAAAATGTGGAGAATCACCAGGAGATGCAGAGAGTTCTTCAAGAAGTAGGTCTTTTATTTGCAAACAAAAAGACCTTGACACTGAGAAAGCAGATTTTCAAATGTCCCCGAACCTCAGGGTCCATGGTTTTTTATATTTTTTTATCACGTTTCTGTTAGCTTATCAGCATGTCCAACTATATTAATCAAAGTACTTTACTCTAGCTACACAATAAACCAGTGATGTTAGTTCCTATTATCTCTTCAGTTGTACACTCTACTTAATGTTATTCTAATGTCATAGTTAGATATTTAGTGTCATCTTTTGCAATAATGGTCTTTCATTCTAGACTCTATTTTCCTAATGTCATGATTAGATAGTTATTGCCAATAGTCTCAAGCAGACTGACTCTACTAACTATTAATTTGATATTTAATGTCATTTCCCAAATATTTGTCTCAATCTTGTCATAATGATACTTAACAAGGAGGCTACCTTTACTAATTGTGTTAGCTCATTTCACCATAGTGACCTTTCAGCCTCAACCTTACTCCACTAATTGGTGTAAGAGCATTCTACTATTCTTATCCTATCCTGCATTCCACAGACCCTTTGCAACAAATTGCCAGTGGTCTTCATGCTTGAACCCTTCCTTTGCTTTCATGCTGTTTATTTTCCATACTCACAGCATCCCCTTTCCATACCCTACTGGCAAATTAATCTGAATGAACTTCTGCCCATTTCTCATTTGCTTGAATATGTGATGGTCTCCATTTTCTCACTAAGACACTATTTGTTAAGTAATAACACACAGGGATGCATTCACTCTCTTTCTCTGTGAATGCCTTTTGATACAACAGCTTTAAGTTCTCATCTTTCAGTTGTAACTCAATAAGTTTGTAAGAGCATTTGAACTTTAGAAACTGACATTTACACAAGAAAGTCAGCACATACAAGATGGAGATGAAGGCTGAAGGTAGGCTTAAGGTGTAAGAGCAGAGAGTTAAAACGGCAAGGTTAGCAGCTGAAGTGGCTGATGACTATGAGCTGGTCCATAAAACACGGTTTGGCTTCCAGAATCAATTTTAATCCATGAGCCATTGAAATTGGGGCAAAGAGAAATCCTCACATGGAAAGGAAAAGGTAGATCTCAGTGAAGATCGTAAAGATAACTTACCAAACTAACTAAAGCTCACTCCCATTGCCGTCAATCAGCATTCATCATGTCCAGTTGTATTTGGATGAGACCTAATGCTGAATGCTGTTTAATTTTCACTGGATGAAGTGTAAGTTTAATGTCTTACACATTATCTTTGAGTCAAAACGTGTGGTGCTGGAAAGCATAGCTGGTCAGGCAGCATCCGAGAAGCAGGACAGTCGAACACTTCGAGCATCAGGAAGAGCCTGATGAAGAGCTCATGCTGAAAACATCAACTCTCCTGCTCCTCAGATGCTGTCTGACTAGCTGTGCTATTCCAGTACCACATTTTTCAACTCTAATCTCCAGCATCTGCAGTCCTCACTTTCTCCTAGTACATTATCATTGAGGAATGGGTGAGAAACATAAAAGACAATGGAAATAGAGCACAAAATTACTTAAAGGATAAAACTGTCTGATGATCATCCGGGGTGTAAGATCTAATAAAGCTTGAATTGTCTGTGTGAGTACCACTTGACAAATGTTCAGTACCAAAGGTCCCAGTTATTGCACGTTGTAGCACAGCAGGTTGAATATTATACAAAATTTTAATAAAGCGTTTGCATTATTATATCAACACCTCCCAGCAGGTTTCAAACATTCCATGTTCTGCCGTTATTCTTTTTTTAAATCATTGATTCTCATCACTAGTTCTAGGTAATGGAGAACAGCACATCCCCCTTAGTTGCTGTGAATTTAATTTCATTGAACCTATTAGGTGACAAATACAGCGATTACATTCTAAGGCACTATTGATACTCATGCGACTCAAATGCACAAGAGTGTGTAATGTGGCATGAATGCAATAAATATAACTTTTTAGCAAACTTAACCCGATTCTCTATTTCCTGGCAGTTACTTGTAATTACCATGCTTGATTTCCTTGCATTCCTGAGGGAGGTTTGGGGATAACATATGATTGCAGGCTTATGATTTTAACGACCTTCAGTTCTGCAAAGCATTGTGTTGTACTTCAGAGGCAAGCTCCAGTTTGCAAGCTGGAGAAAGCTGCATTGACGGTACAGCAGATTTTACCAAAGCGATATGCATAGTTTGAGCACAATGAGGCATGAAAGCAATAGTGATTACATCCCAGGCAAGACAAACACCAAAGCCTTTGAACAGCAGGTTTTCTGCCGCTAGGGCACATTTATCTTTACACATTTAGGGAAGCATTTGCATGGGAAGTGTGCAATCCCAGAAGTGCAATCAATGAAGTGGCAGCAGCAGCATCACGGCAAATTAACTTGCCACTTAGCATTGGCATTGAGGGCAAGTCAAATCCAGAGAGGAGGTGGAGGCAATGCAGGTCGAGAATGACTGAAATTGACTGAAAGGAGCTCTACTGACTACAAATAAGGTCAGCTTTTATTCAAGGCTGAAACTTTATTGCTGGAACAGCACAGCAGGTCAGGCAGCATCTAGGGAACAGAAGATTCGACTTTTCGGGCACATGCCCTTCTTCCTGAAGAAGGGCATGTGCCCGAAACGTCGAATCTTCTGTTCCCTAGATGCTGCCTGAGCTGCTGTGCTGTTCCAGCAATAAAGTTTCAGCTTTGATCTCCAGCGTCTGCAGACCTCACTTTCTCCTCCAGCTTTTATTCAAAAGCTATCTCTGGGTTGTCAATCTTCTGAGAATACTGACCATAGCATGCACAGAACATGAGACCAGCAGTTGAAAAATGAATTTTAGGTACAAGTTTAAAGGTAGAACACACAATGGTAACTCGGGAGGCTCTTCAATACTGGAAGATGGACTCTGGATTTCAGGCATTAAAATTTGTACATCCTCCACCTGAAATACTGGCCATTTAGATTCCCATTCATACCTCGAGAGTGTGGTGCTGGAAAAGCACAGCAGGTCAAGCAGCATCCAAGAAGTAGGAGAATCGACTTTTTGGACATGATTCAGGAATAATGCCCAAAACGTCGATCCTCCTGCTCTTTGGATGCTGCCTGACCTGCTGTGCTTTTCCAGCATCACACTCTCGACTCTGATCTCCAGCATCTGCAGTCCTCACTTTCTTCCATTCATACCTTGGCATAACCAGCAACTTTAGCTGTTTCTGCTTGGCATTCCTCTAGTATTGGCTGAAGCTGCAGGTTGCCCTGGGAAAAAAACATGCAGATATGCCTGGAATAAATTTGCAGCCAATTTTCCTCAAGAGGACTCATTTTCTTTGAGTAACAAGGGAAATTAAGCTTAATCCATTTATCATTTCTACACAGGAAATGATAAGGTGAAGATGCCATAAAGACACAAGGAATGAGACAATGATATTCTTGTTATATTTTAGGTAGATTACTCTTTTTTTTTTCCCAAGTTCAAATTCTCTAGTCATTCCCAGGAGTTGAGCCTGAAAAGTTCACACTCTGAGATTTTTTTTCTTTTGCTCATAAGATGAAAGCTTCACTGGCAAGGCCAGTACTTATTGCCCATCTCCAACTGCCGTTGACAAAGTGGAAGTGAGCTACCTTCTTGCGGTCTCCCTGTGTGTCTTTCAGCCTGGCATGGTGGTCTCTTGGCATGGTGGTACCAGTCTTTTTAGGTCATTCCAGAATGATCTTCCAGTTTTGAGAGCCTCGAGATGAAGCCTGGTTCGGTCTGGAGTCAAGGCCCGATCCAGACTGGAGGCTAAGTGCCAGTGTGGACTAGGTTGGATGGATTGTTATTCTGAACTTTTTATTTCTCTATTTTCTAATTTATTCCTATGATCTGTCATGCTGGACTTCTTATTTCTTTATTTTTCTGACTTTTTTTCCTCAGAACCTCTACTGAAGAATCTGTACCAACGTACCTTGTACTTAAGATGGCACCGTAAGTGGTGACTTGTAAACTTAGCACTCTACTCAATTGAGTACATGTGACAATAAGCCTAATTCAATTCAATTCAATTTCTTCAACTGCTGCAGTGATATAACTACACAGGAAACCCCAGAATTTGGATCCAGAATCACTTGGAACCTATAACACAATTGCAAATGAAGATGGTGTGTGGCTTGGAGAGAATCTTGCATGTCATCTTAACACCAATGCTTTGTGCCCTTGTCCTTCTTGATTTGACCAATAAATTTTTATAATGACCAAAAAGCAAACAGAAAGCATTTACTGCTGTCACACTTGGCATATGCAAGAGAACCAGAACTCCATTCTGTTCAGTTTTGATGATTGTCAGAATCAGAGCAATATGGCAAGGGCTTTTCTTTAACTTCTTTCCTCATTGGTTACACTGCACCATATCATGTAGGACCAGCTCGAACAGTTCTAAAAAAAAACACTTCACCCAAAATAAAAGCAGACAGTGCTGGAAATACTCAGCAACATTTATGGAGAGAGTTAACATCTTGTTTTAACTTCTGATTCCACAAACTAAAGAAAACACTCCTGATGCAGAGATTGGTTTCCTCTGAGTTGAGCTCAGGTGAACTGCAGGAGACAAACTGTTCTCATCTGGACTCTACATTTCCGTTCTGAAATCAAAACAAAACAAATTATTAAGTGCTTGTCAAACACTCTAACATCTTATTCCATTAGCACTCCAGGGGTTCTCCCAAGTCTTTGATTGCTGTCACATGTCTTCTTGGAATTTTATCTCATTTAAATATATAAAAATCTGACAGTGCTTGATGAATTAGATGCAGACATGATGTTTGATCTGGCTGGGATTGGGATTCAGGGCAAGGGCTCATCATCTCAAGATACGGTGAGACTATTTCAGAATGAGATGATGAGAACATTCTTCAATTTAGAGGTCAACTCATTGAAAATGGATGAGAAAGAAATTGATTTCTGCAGGTTAAAGTTATCAAGTAGAATAAGGAGAGAGCAGAAGTTTGGCACTAAGATAGAGGATTAGTCATAATTATGCAAATAGAGGCCTGTGTTGGAGGATTGTGAGTGTCTGTGAGAGAGAGTGTATATGTGTGTGTAAGTGTATAGGGGTCTAAGTCTGTGAGAGGATGCATGTGTGAGTTTGGGAGTGTGTGTGGGTGTCTGGGGTGAGGGGTTGTGAGTGTATGTGTGTGAGAGAGAGAGAGAGAGAGAGAGAGAGAGATTCGTGTACCGCCGGAATGCATCTGGGAGGATTAACACACAGTGGAATACACAACTAATCTTGGAGTAAAATGGCGGCATTTGGATGGGTATGTGAATAGGAAGGTTTTGGAGGGATATGGGCCGGGTGCTGGGATACCTGGTCGGCATGGACAGGTTGGACTGAAGGGCCTGTTTCCATGCTGTACATCTCTACTTATAAAAATGCTAGCTATGTGGATCAGCCAATACCTGTGAGATGAAAAGTGTTAGTCATATGTTGTTAGAATTGTAGGAAACTGGATGAGCTTTAAAACTATAGGTATATGGATGTGGGTTACTGCTATTAAGATTTTGGCTTAAGAAATGGTCAGAAAGTCATTCTTAAAAAGTGACCTAGACACACCGTAAAATGTTATAAAGTAGGAGGAGACATTAGCCATTTGGGCCACCAAAGCTTCTCTGCTATTTGCATAATTATGACATCTTCTATCTTAGTGCCAAACTTCTGCTCTCTCCTTATTCTACTTGATACCTTCAACCTGCAACTTTTCATCTCTTTGTGGTATCTCCCTTTGATTACCAGTTGTTCTGTCATTCTCTCATTGCTCTCTCTGGAGTTTGCTCTCATGTGCTCTCATTCACATGCTCTCTTGCTCCCATTTTCTTTCCTTCTCGCACCTGTTTTCTTTCTCTCTCCCCCCCTCTCTCTCTCTCTCTCTCTCTCTCTGTCTCTCTCTGTGTCTCTCTCTCTGTGTCCCTGTCTCTCTCTCTCTCTCTGTCCCTGTCTCTCTCTCTCTGTCTCTGTCCCTCCCTCCCCCTCCCCCTCTCTCTCTCTCTCTCTCTCTCTCCTCTCTCCTCTCTCTCTCCTGCACTGTCCTCACCATGTGCTTCCTTTGTCTGCTCTTCTCCCTTTTAAAAGTGCTGTTGTTTAGACTTTTTTTTCCAACAATGCAACACCATATAAAACAGTAATTGCTGCTCCTGGGATTCGAGGAAATCACCTCCAACACCTAAAATACGTCAAAAAAAGGAGCAGCTCTTACAGCCAGAAATTTTTCCCGTCCTCCATCTTGGATTACCCACAATCCCCTTCCTTACCCAGAATTCTCTTCTTTGGAGACTAAAATTCGTGATATCATTGCAAGAACTGTTAAGTAGAGTTAGCTAATGCAATTTTATGTTCCAACCTCCAGAGTAGTCTCCAGGGTAGATATGGTTCAAAATATTTCCATTTTGCATGATGTTATTTGCTGTTTTACTTCATTTGCAGAAGAGGTGCCAGTGTTTGAACTGTGGCCTCCTCTCATTTTCTTAAAAGCAAAAAGGCAATGTAATTTGTTTTTTGTTGCAATAATGGAGTTATTCATGGTGAACTTTTTTGGGTGGACTTTACTAGCTCCAGGATAGGGAGGCTGCAAGGTAGGGGAGCCTGTAAAACTGTAAGGACAGATCCCCAACATGTTTCAGTCACCAGGACATTTTTCTAGCAGCAGAAAGGGGTTGACACCAAATTAGCATAATAAGGACCCAATTTAAAGACCTTTATGGATTCACTAACAATTTGCCAATAATCAATTAACAATGCTTTCTTATTACCCAAATTTGGACATGATTTAAATGGAAATAATAATCAGAAGAGATGCATAATGAGTGATATCAGAGTTATATAGATGTCAGATCAGATCACATGTACATTCCCAACAGTGGTGGGAGCACATCTGGTCTAGAAAAAAAAGACTGAATATCAAATTAGCTCAATTCACATTGCTTCAATTTTTCTTTAGTGTAAAGCAGACCTTACATTTCATATCCAGTGGCAATAAAGAACAGGCTTTCATCTGTCTTTTCAGGCATGAGACTGCTGACTTCTTACAGCTTCAGCACACGTCTGGTCTTGTCTGCTTTCTCTACCGAGAGCTGCCTCACCCACTGATTGAGTACTGCCTGGATCTTCTGTTTTGTTTAAGATCCATATAATGGCATTGCCAATATTTCCCTTTCACCAAAACTACTATTTATCTTGCAAAGTGCTACATGAGTTTGAAAGACATAATACAATTCTAAGCTTTATAGAGGAAATGTTTTATGACCTTTAGACTTTCCTCCAACTTTAATAATCCAATTTTCTATTCTGTTTTGTTTTACATAAGGAATACGAAATTTCACACTGGTTTAAGAATTTCAGTCAATTCTGATGAATTGCACATAGTGATGTGAATTTGTCTGCAGCAACCTGTTTAAGCAGTGACCTTAATCTTCATGTAATTATCTTGTGCTGACATTTATAGATCCCTTATCCATTGTAAAGCCATGCTGAGAGCTGCCTGCTGGTCTCTAGGCTGCACAGTTCTGGAGGTGAAACCTGCAGGAGATGATCAAACACAGATCAAGTCGGGAACATATGGGAAAGGTAGTAAGTTGGTCCTTTGTGTTTTTGTATAATCTTTCCCTTTCCACAATCATCCAATTTTGGCTCCCTGTCTGTGTCTCTGTCTGTCTCAATTTATCTGTCAACATATCTGCATATACTAACCATTCTAACTATCAATTCCCATATTTGATCATGTTGATTTTTTCCATACAAATGTAATAACCTTCAAATTACGCCATGTAAAAGCTATGCCATGCAAAAATGCCATAAACACAAAAATGTCAATTTCTAATCTATTTGAAAGAGAGAGGTTACAGTAAGATGCAGACAAAATACATTTATATACCACACAATATCTGTACACTCATCTTAAACATTGAATTATAAGACTGCTGATGTTTTAGTCCATTATTCTCCCTGTAGAAACTTTTATGATCAACATGAGAACAAAGGAGGAGTAGGGTATTCAGTCCCTCAAGCCTAGTTTACCTTTCTGCATTATGCTGATCATCTACCTCAATGTCATATTTCCATTTGCCTTCAAGTCATTAGGGATAAAAATCTTTAAATCTCTGTCTTCAATGTACCTAGTGACTCAACTTACACAATCCATTGAAGTAGTGAATCCCAAAGATTCACCAACCTCTGAGTAATGATGATCTTTCTCATCTCAGTGCTAAATGGATTGCCTTTTTTTCTGAAACTGGCTCTGGACCCCACAACCAGGGAAAACATCATTTCAGCTTTTACTCTGTTTATCCATTTAAGAATTCTGCTTATATGTATGAGATTTCCACTCATGCTTTTAAACTACACAGAATACAAAACCTGTTGCCTCATGGAACAGTCCCATCATCCCAGTAATCAGTCTGGAGAACCTCCACTGTATATCTGTATATCAAGTACATTGTTCCTCAGGCAAGGCTCCAGCCTGCTCACATGCCTGCCGTGATTTCTTCAGTGTTTTCTACAATCAAAGCAATACCTTTTGCTCCTGTGCTCAAATCCTCTTTGATAAAGGCTAACATATCACTCACCTTACGAATTGCCTGATTCACTTGCCTGCCAGCTTTCAGTGACTTAAAACAGGGACACCTACATCTCTTTTCTTTTATGTTTAAGTTTGCAATACTAACTTTCTCAATGTCATAGTTGTCTGTTGTAACCAATATACATTTCTCTCGATTATCTAGTGAAAGGTTTACAAGCGATTATTGACAGTCTACTGGCATAGATGACATCAGTTCCCAGTAGTTTATTGAAGCTGAACATGTCTTTCTCTCCTGCTGAGGTCCAGAGACTTAGTAACTTTAGGTTTTTCAGCCAGTTGCATGCTATGCTCAGGCGAGTTACACCTGGGAGACTGAAAGTAAAACTGGAATGAAAGTCCAAAACTATTTGGATTTCAAATGCTTTGAAATGAGATGGTGTGATATTAGTGTGCAATCTCGAGTGTGATCATTTAAAAAAAATCTGTGATCTTAATGGTATTCACATATGTTATCAATGCTTTTGCTAAAATAGGAGGCAGGAACAAATGTTGCAATTGTATACAGCATCACTTTAGTGCAAAGTAGTCTGAAATAATCCTTTCTCCTGATAACATAATAAGTTACTTATCTTCCACTGAACACTATTGTGGTTACATGCTTTTCGATTCAGCTACCTTTATACTTCTTCCAAATGATTACCTATATTTACAGTTGCCTTTTCTTTTGATATTTCTCATATGAATGGCAAAGAAACACAATCAGCACAGCTGGTCAGAGAATAGTAAAATAAATAAATTGCACCGAATGCAGTCAATCGATAAAAATGTGCAATATAAATTCACCAAGGAAATATCCAAGTGAAGAAACAGCACAATGGCTGACTCTCGGTTCATATAAAAAAATGATAATTCATGTAGGAGACTCTAGATAGCTTCCAGGAAATGAAATTGGAATCTGATAATCTATTGTAATTAGCTGTACACAATAAGAGTTTGTGTTCATTTCCAAAAGGACTTTTGCAGCTCAGTGGTAGTGCCCCTGCCTTTGGATCAGCAAGACCCAGGTTCAAGCCTCACCTGCTCTAGAGACAAATCTCTCAGCAGCATGTTTAGAAAATATCTGCAAGAGCAATTAGGTGGGTTCTTGTTGTGCAATGGTAATGTTTCTATCCCTGGGCCAGATCGCCATGGTTCTATTCCCAGTTGTTCAAAAGGCATTGTAATGACATATCTGAATAGGTTGGTTAGAAATATCCACAGGGACAGCTGGCTGCTTTTAAACAGTCAACAAAAGATAACCAGGAGGAAATGGTTTGCATTGTCTAAGAGATTTTGTTTTTTACCCTGACTTGTCCCATTTCCCTTACTGGTGTTTCTGTAATTATTCTCACTTGTACAAATGTCTATATCAGAAATAACCCAAATAACATAATCAGCACCTTCAGGCCAATGAGAGCTTTTATTACATCATTCATAAAAGCAAAGTGGATGGTTTCAATTGTTACATTTCCACCCAAAGTATTCCACTCTGAAAGCCCTTATAAAAATCATTATCCTGTCTAAACACTGATACCTGCAATTTTCCAAAGATTTAAATCACTATTTTTCTTTTAATGACTGTTGTCAACCAACATTCAGTGGATGGAAGAATTTGCGGAAATGAGCACAGACCCATAGAGAATGAATATTGGAGATGATGTTCCAATTACACTGGGTAGAGAGAGGGGGACATAATTAAATCTGAAAGTTAAGTGGACCTTTCTAACTTACTCAACACCCCTACTCTAACTGATTACACAAATTAACTTGATTATGGTTATTAATGTAAAACGATTCCCTTTTAACAGATCAGTCCTACTTGCTAAACTTTTTACCAGGTCATTTAAAACCTCCTCCAGAACAAATTAATTATTTATTGAATCATTCATACAAATTGCTTTCTGGATCTCCCTGGTAACTTATTCCACAATAGTTTTGTGCAAAAGAGAGAACTTTTTAGTCTTTCCCTTCCAAACTCCACCCCCCACTTCTTCATTTTAAATTTAAAATAAGGACAGCCAAAATAATCCAAGCTACCAGTATAATTCAGACTGCTGCTCAGATACAGTGGGGCCACTGCAGTATTGAGATAAAAACTTCCAGAATAAAAGAGAGACTGAGGCTGCTTTTGCTGTCTCCGATAGACTTAAAACGACACATGAGATTACAGTATTTATGAGAGATATGGGGAATTCTGCTGATGTACAGGCCAATATTTATCCTTCAATCAACATGTGTCCATCAGATTAGCTGATCATTAACTCATTGCTGGTTGTGGGACCTTGCTGTGCACAAATGATCTGTCATGTTTCCAAAGTTGTAATAGTGACCACATTGCAAAAGGCATCATTGGTTATTTGGGAACCCTACTGTTATGAAGGCCAGGTTTTTCCTTCTTTTTTAATGGATGGCATTGCAGAAATATCCTGTGGTATTGTAAGCTAAAGGATGGTCATTATATTTCCCATCATTGACAGCATTGATAAAAGATTTCCAAAGTATTTCGCTTATTCCAGTTATGGAGGGAGTGAACACTGACTCCTGAGATGGCAGGGCAGATGTATGAAGAAAGGTTGGACTGTATTAATATTTTTATAGGATTATATACACGAGAGTTCAGAAGAATGAATGGGGTTTCAGAAGAATTTTAAAAATTCTAATAAGGCTAGACAGGAAAATGCAGGAAGAATGTTCCAATCTCTGGGATGTCCAGAACCAGGGGTCAGTCTAAGGATATTGGGGGCTACTTAGATCTGAAGATAAATTTCTACATCCAGACAGAGGTGAGCCTGTGGAATTCTCTGCCACAGAAAGTTTTATTGAGGTCAAAATATTGAATGTTTTGAAGAAGGAGTTTGATATAGTTCTTCGAGCTAAAGGGATCAAAGGCTGTGGCAAGCAAATGAGAGCAGGGTACTGAATAAGATGATCAGCCATAATCATATTGAAGGGCAGAGCAGGCTCAAACGGCTAAATGGCCGACTGCTGCATCTGTTTTCAATGGTCATATGATTCCTGGTACCATCCTCAACTGAAATTATCATTTAGTAAAACCAAGTTAAATATTATGAAATTAGCATTGCCATTATGTGCTTTAAGTCTTCACAACAGTGTGTTAAAAAGTTGTTGAAGCTACCTGTGTTACTGATTCACTCACAATCTTGAACTCAGTTTCTGTCAATTTTGGCAAAGAAACTACCACACATAAGGTGCCCAAATGTTTCAATTACACTTCTCATTGCCATGGAAAAGCAGCCAACATCATCAAAGACCTCTCCCACCCTGGTTATAATTTCTTGCAACATCTCCCATTAGACAGAAGATACAAAAGTTTCAGTAAATGTACCAACAGGTTCAAGAACAGCTTCTTCTGCTGTTATTAGACTGCTGAGTGGATCTTTCAAACTTCAAATCTAATGCTGATCTTGCTTTTTTACACCTCCTGTGCAACCATAACTTTGTAATTGTAACCACGCTCTACTTGTCCTTGTATGTTATAATCTGCCTATATTGCACGCAAAACAAAACTTTTCACTGCACTTAGGTACATGGGACAACAATAAATCAAATCAAATATCAAATAAAATGAATATGTCAACACTGATAACCAATTAATATTTATCCATATTGTAATGGTGAGAATCCTGTCAAAAAATCAATTCTCATTTACTATCAATAAAATTGAATGGTTTGGGTTAAAAATAAGTTTAAATCATGTTTAGATTATTAGATAATTACTAAATTTGAAGCTATAAGAAATACACAAAAGCTATATTTATGTATGTCCATACTCATTTGTATCAACTGAAGTATTCTCAAACATCAATTGTGCTCTACTCCCCAAAGTGATTAAAACTTTAAGCTACTCTATAGTTTCCTACCCTGTTAGTTTGCTCAAATCATCTAAATGAAGGTATGCTGTTCTAAAACCATGCTTCTGCTCAGTTCTTGAATTGCACTATTTAAGATCTAATAACAGTATATTATCTATTATCTGTTGAAGTCAGAAAAAATGTTACAAACAAGAACATATGGAATAGAACATAGTCTTTTTTGACTTATTTAATAATTAAAGTGTTTCTGTCTTTCAAGGATACCAAAGGTACAATGAAAATGTGTTACAGTTCACTATATGTCATATATTATGAAAGCTATAACCACATTAATTGATTGTTTTCAAGGAACTCCCAAATGAGAAGAGCTCAGAATCCAAACTTGAAAATGTATCCAGTAAGCTAAGCATCCTCAACCTCGACCAGACAAAAGATGGCCTGAGTGTTGTCAGTGTGAAGCATTCAACAACCAGTGATATGGACATTCATGGTGATACTTCCTTAACCATCGGCCCCAATGTGCAGCAGTTCGAGTCTACGTCACCAAAGTCTTATCAAGAAGCCAAAGACAAATGGAAAGAACTTCCCCCTAAAAAGCCTCTAAAACTGGCTCCATTAGCCCTCCCTGAGGATATCAAGAAAGCCCAACTTGAGAAGCTTAAATACATTCAAATTGAGGGCAAGCGAGCTGCAGAGAAGCTGGCTACTACAGGAGAAATTAGCACTGAACATCAGCCAAGAAAAGAGAGAAATCACAAACAGCTTGAAAGTTTGGAGAAGATAAAATTGGCTGAAAAGACAATTCTGGAAAACCAAAAAACTCCAATGCATCTACTGCAAGAAGTACCATTTCTTCCTGCCAAGATCACAAATTCAATTGCTCACCAGAAATTCAAAGAGTCAGCACTTCCAAGCAAACCCTCGGTATCTAAAACAAATATCAGTGCTAAATCTGCCGTTACACATGATGCACAGAGGTATATTCCTGAGGAAAATCTTATGCCCTCACTCCATCCTGTAAGAGGGAGAATAAAGTTAAGACATGGGAAAGACTATGATAATGGGACACATGATAAGTCTAAGCCTTTAAAGCCATTACGATTAACCTTTAGTAATGGCAACATCAATGAAGAACATAACATTGTAAGCCAGCAGACAACCGATGAACACTGTAAAGCAAGTAAGCTACTTAACAATGCAGCCAGGAGAAAATAGATTAGGAAACCTAATGAACAACAGGCCTAATTTCATCAAATCAAAAGATAAAAGGCAAACAATGGTCAGTTACACACTTTGCAACATTGTCAGTTTGCTTTGAGAAATTGTTTAGCACAGAAACAATACTTAAAGAAATAAATTACAGCAAAATGCCGAAAAATGAATAATCATATTGAGTAAGGAAGTGAACTTATGAAGCATTATGGAAAAGTTTGAGTGCTGTACATCAGATTTAATATTCTATGTACATTTTGTTTTTCATATTTTCCATAGATTGCAATCGATTTTAATCATGAAAGCAGGATTGTTTTTGAGGTTGAGTGACTAAACAAAAATTCACACTGTAAATGACAAATCTGAATAACAAAGGAAAGGAATTTTGAAATATGGTGAAAGGAATAACATTGGGACCAAGCTATTCCCATTGGAAAGCTGATCATCCAAAAAGAAATTCACGTGTGAATATACAAGATGATGGCAACTCATTTAAAATTTCAGCAAGTCTATTTGTTCCGTATGTTATGAATATGCAAGTTAATTTTGAATTCTCTACTATAATTATGGAGTTCCATTATTTATGTGCATCCGAATAGACATATGCCAGTTTGAAAGTGGATATACGTACAGTGGCTAGCACGGAATTAAAAGTAGGTAGTGCCAAGTGCACAGATGGTACCAAGGTGAATAACAAGGCAGACATTCAGCAACTGTATTGATTGCAAATGAAATTTAACCCTTGCAGTACTACATTTCATTATGTCTTGAGTTTGCTTTCTTATTGCAAAGCAAAGCCTTTCTTATAATTGTACAGGCCAAACCAACCAGTCTCCAAAAAGGGCCACATGGATTATGATTAAAAGATTAACCATTGCTCACAACTTATGCAGAAATGAAACTCCACGGAGGCCAGTATCCTGTTACCAAGTCACCCTTTATTTACACGTGTGCAGTACATCGACTCTGACCAGCCAGCTCAGAGCCAGTCCCTAAAGCGAGGAGAATCCCTAAGATTTTTGTTGGCCAGGCCTCCCTGATTGGCCTAGGTTAACAGCTCCAATCAGGAAACTCATATTTAATGACATCCACCTGGCCAACCTTATTCCAGTCACTACACACTGCCTGTTAATTGTACAGTTGCTGGTTTTGCTAGATCAGTTAACTGGATGGCTGACTTGTGATGCAGAGTGATACCAACAGCATGGGCTCAATTCTTGCACCAGCTGAGGTTACCATGAAGGTCTCCCCTTCTCAACCTCTCTCTTTGTCTCAGGTATGGTAGCCCTCAAGTTAAACCACCAATGACAGAGCAATCCGATGGTGATTGTACTGATTAATATAGTTACCTCATGTGGCCAGTGTTATTTACAAAGCTGAGTGGTTGGATGCATAAGCTAGAATGGCAAAATGTTACGTCTTAAACCTTAAGAGGCTTACACTAGTTAAAGCGTACCTGCTCTCCTTATAGCTAGTCCGCATCTCTGAAATTGAATGTATTCTTTTGCAATATGTGCGCATTTACGGTCTTGCCCTATTCGTCCCTGAGATGGTGAAGGTAAGCCACCTTTGTGAATTCCCATAGCTCAAAGGGGTTAGGTTAGTGCAGAGGAGAAATGATCAGGAGTGCACCAGATTGTGTTTCCAGTAGCATACAGATAGGAAGTGTTACGTGTAGCACGTGAACTACCTGTTGGAGATCACCTAGGTTTAAGGAAGACTCAGGCCCTAAGGTACAAAAGCATTTTTATTGGTCTGGAATGCATAAGGATGTGGTTAAGTTTGCTGTTCCTGTCATACATGTCAAATGACAGGTAGTCCATATGGCAGTAATAAAACCAGCACTTTTGTTGCCAGTGCCCGGATTCAAAGAATCTTTCACATGTCTTATGATTGACTATGTAGATCCCCTTCCTAAAGCTAAAAGTGGGAACCAGTACTTGCTAACCATAATGGATGTGCCTACCAGATTTCCAGAGGCAATTCCATTACGAAGTGTTAAGGCAAAAAGGGTGGTAGAGGAATTAGTAGCTTTCTTCACGTGGTGTGGGCTATTCAGAGAGATTCAATAAGACCAAGGATCTAACTTTATTGCTCGGCTGTTTAAGGAAGTCATGGATAGCTTAGGTATACAGCACTTTAAATCAAGTGCATACCATCCTGAATCCCAAGGAGATTTGGAAAGTTGGTATCAGACCCTGAAGACCATGTTAAGAACATACTGTCAGGATCACCCGGCTAATTGGGATAAAAGTATCCCATTCGTATTGTTTGCCATTAGAGATGCCCCAAAACAAATCTACTCAGTTTCCTCCATTAGAGTAAATATTCAGACATGAAATGAGAAGGCCGAAGAGAAATTGAAAGAACCGAAGTCGGAAATCTCACACTTGGATTATGTATCGGAGGTGAGGGAGAGATTAAATTGGGTAGATGAGTTAGCTAAACAGCACCTCCAGAGGGAATAGTATAGAATGAAGCAGATGGCAGATAAAAATACTGAAATTCGGATGATTTCCATGGGGATGATATATTAGTATTGTTACCAGGGGAAGGAGATCTCGTCAAAGCCAAGTTTAGTTGTTCCTATCAAATTGAAAGAAAGTTAAGTCAGGTAAACTATCTGGTAAAGATGCCCGGATAGGAAAAAAACCTGTATTGAGTGTGTCAAGTGAATATTATAATAGAGAGAAGGCACTGGAGAAACAGGTGTTAGTTACTGCCCCATAGAGGGAGGAATCAAATCCAGATGTTGTGGAGTTTGATGTACGTCAAAATATATTAAAACAATCAGGAAGTCCTTGAGGAGTGGGATAGATTAGTGAACTACCTGTCTCAGGAGTAATGAAACCGGTTGGAAGGTTTGTTGCAGCAGTATGAGGACATATGCAGGAATAAGATGGGGAGGACTAATGCTATTGTACATGAGGGAGAAGCAGGAAATGCTGTTCAGATAAAACAACAGTCCTACAGGCTTAATCCTTTCAAAGCCATACAGATCCAGAAGAAAGTCAATGCAATGTTCAATGAAGGTATCATCGAACCCTGTCAGAGCGAGTGGAGTTCACTGAACTTGTTAGTTCCCAAACCTGCCGGGACTGAACAATTTTGTGTGGACTAAGGGAAAGTCAGCCTTGTAACAAAATCAGACTCAAAGCCAACTTTGATTATCCAAACGATATGAGCAGGGAATACTTTGTTCAGATAACTGATCTGATCGTAAACAAAGGAAGCCATATTGAACATAATTATGTAAAAAAGCATGTTTACAGAGTTTTTATTTCATTCAATTGATAAAATGTGTACAAACACTGGATATTGCTTAAAAATTCATGATATTTTGTAAATAAAATCACTTCATTACTGGAGTTTGACTGAAATCTGTGAAATTTGTTGCTGACATTTTCTTCGGTTTTATCCCGATCCTCGACAGCAGCCAGCACCTTTCTGTTCAGTATCGTGCCGCTGGTCAGACTAACCAAGTGTTGTCCCTTCCTCCTCAGCCAAGCCCTTAAACAGACAGTGAAAGGCACAAAATACAGGGGGATCATGAGAGAAAAGGAAGACATTTTCACTGCAGAAAATCAACAGAAATAAAAAGTGCGATTGCAATTTTTGACAACTTTTCGGAGAATGAGCTGAGGAAAAAAAATTGTTGGGTTTGCAAAATGAAGAGAGTCAATGTTGAGAGGGAATCTTGCTGTTAGAGCGCACAGCTCAGACTTGCACATTTTAGAATAGATTCCATAAACTGTGGAAACAGGCCCTTCAGCCCAACAAGTCCACAGCAACCCTCCAAAGAGTAACCCACCCAGACCCATTTCCCTCTGACTAATGCACCCAAAACTATGGGCAATTTAGCATGGCCAATTCACCTGACCTGCACATCTTTGGACTACATGGGAAACCCATGTAGACATGGGGAGAATTTGCAAACTCCATACAGTTGCCCAAGGCTGGAATCAAACCCGGTTCCCTGGCACTGCTAAGCAGTAGGGCTAACCACTGACCCACTGTGCAGCCCCGAATGCTGCCCTTCTGTGTTTACAGATCCAAACCTTTGTCTTCATGGGAGAATATGTATCAGAGCCTTTTTATAAAAGGTGTAAGTGTAAGACTAAACTTTAACATCATATCTCGAGTATATATTTGAAATTAATTATTTATTAAAGCATACTTGCATCTATATTCAGTTCAAATTTACAAAATGATGCATTAAATGGATGAGAAATAGAATTTTCATACTTCAATTGAAACGGACGTACAGGGACCTTGAGATCTTGTTTGGATTATCTGAAATTCAGATAATTAATGCGTGAATAACTGAGGGTATTCTGTAGCAAGATTGGAGGACTATGTAGAGAAAGTTGGACAAGCCACATACATCACAAAGTTGGACTTACTGTGTGGTTATTGGCAGGTACCTTTATCAGAGAAAGTGAAAGAAGTTTCTGTGTTTGTAACTCCAAATGGGCTAAATTAATTCAAGGTGATGTCTTTTGGAATGAAGAACACACCAGCCACATTCCAAAGACTCATGAACAGAGTTGTGGCTGAGTTAACAAACTGTGCAGTCTTTCTGGATGATGTAATGATTGTTATAAGCTGGTAATAAACCTAAAGAAAACAGAATTCGTGAAGGCAGAGGTGACATTCTTGGGACATCACATCAGTCATGGAAGGTTGACCCCAAGGAACACCAAGACAAAGGCCATCGAAGAATTTCTACAACCAACCTTGAAGACAGAGATGCTTCAATTTTTGGGACTAAACGGATTCTACCGGAAGTTTGTTCCAAACTTCAGCAACATAGTAGCACTGCTCACAGATTTACTGAAGAAGAGCACACAATTTCGGTGGACAGAATAATGCCAAGAGGAATCTGACAATTTAAAAGCGGTATTATCCACCACTCCAGTTTTAGCTACACCAAATTTTTTGAAACCCTTCAAATTTGCAAACGATGCTAGCAATATAGGAGTTGGAGCTGTACTGGTACAGAAACATGATGGTGGAATTGAATGGCCAATTGGCTGCTTTTCAAAGAAACTCAACACTCACCAGAGAAATACTCTACCATCGAAAAGGAATTATTGAGTTTGGTACAGGCCTTACAACATTTTAATGTTTATGTGATAATGTGTCGGAGACAGTTGTGTACACAGATCTCAATCCTCTTACATTCTTGGAATAATTTAAACACAAGAATATGAGACTATTTTGTTGGAGTCTCATGTTACAGACTTTTAATTTACAAATTGTACATGTTGCAGGTTGTAAAAATGTGACAGCAGATGGGTTACCATAGATTTAAAGGATGAAATATAGATACGATTGAACAAATACCAATGTTATATATATGTGTACTGAAATGAGTATGAACTTAGATTACTGTCCTATGTATTTCATTGTAATGGGGTTAAGACTTTTCATTATGATGGTTCATTTTTATCTTAAGGGGAGATATTATGGAGTTGAAGGCGTGTACTGTACACTTAAGTGAGAGTGAATGCTGTTTTGCACTGAGAGCTTACAAGCACCGGTCAAAATATAATAGTCTCAGAGTGGAAAATTGAAAATATGTAACATTTGACTGCGAAATGGATACCTGAGTTGGTTGCTGTTTTGACAACAATTTGAATTTGGCCAATCAGTTTAAAATATGCCCCAGGGTATTAAAACTCAATCACAATTGCATTTATTGTTTTTTCCAACCTCAAACTAATGCTCATAGGTCTTCCCATATAGATGTGATGGTCAAGGAAGCACAACAATGCCTCTTCTTCCTCGGGCGGCTAGGGAAATTTGGCATGTCCACCTTCTAAAAATGTTCCATTGAAAGCATACTATCCGGGTGCATAATGGCCTGGTGTGGTAACTGCTCTGCCCAGCATTGTAAGCAATGACATAGGGTTGTGTGCACAGCCCAGACCATCACAGAAGCCAACAACCCATCCATGGACTCCTTTTACATGGCTTGTTACAGCAGAAAAGCTGCCAACGTCATCAAAGACCCATTGCACCCTGGTAGTGCTGTCTCTTACAACCTCTTCAGTCAGGAAGAAGATACAGAAGATTGAAGACACGCACAGTTCAGGTTCAGTTACAGCTTCTTCCCATCCATTATTAGACTGAAGAATGGACTCTCTAATCTCAAATAACGCTGAACTTGCTAATGTTGATTTCGCCCAGTACATGCCTGCGCAACGTAACCAGTATGCCTCTGTCTAAGGTTTTTCTACCATCTTTTATCTGTACACCCGTGCTTACGATGACCCCTCTGTTACTGTTCACTTACTTTGTGGCAATTTCAGTGCTCATAACATGCAACCTTGCTTTTTCTTGCCCTTTGGTGGTTTGCACACTCTTCGCCGCACCTTAAATTCTCACTGTATTTTGACGTGATTTGGCTTTTACAGCTACCAAAAAGCCAGGCAGCTTGTCATGGTTGTCAAGTGTTATCAGTCAACAGGGCACGCAAGTTACTGTATGGCATCCTGATACTTCAGTGTTATACCAGCAATGCGTGCCAGCTGCTTACCCACCAAACTCCATGTGCTTCCAGCAAATAGCCTTGGCTCACCACTTGTGGGGAGTAGGCCTCAGTCAAGTCCAGGAGACATTATTCAGGTAGAGAGTGCCCCAGCATTGTAAGTCAAGAGTAGCCTATAATTTCAGACCCGGGCTTGGGCACAGTCAGTGAGCAGTGGGGTCAGTCTGTGTTCCAGGAATCTAAAACCTATAAGTCTGGGCAGTGGGCTATGGTTAACCCTATAAGTCCAGTGGTACAAGTCTGGGAGCTGCAGGAGCACCTTTGAGGAACTGTGCAGACATCAGTAAGGGATCTAATCATACATTGTTCAGCCTGTCTGATGAAGTCACTCAAGATCAAGATCAGTACTGTGTTAATTCATTAAAGAAAAATCTAGTCAGGGCAGTGGATCAAAAGCCAATGCCATGGGATGGAAGCTGGGGAACTTAATTGTGAGGATTGGACAACGAATGCTGGCATGCAATAGTATGGGGACTAAATTGATGAAAGGGGCAACACAATATAGAAGGGAGAGAAGGCAATATAGCATTGAAGGGAAAAGGGTAATGTGGGGTGGTGAGAAGGGCCAACAACTGCAAAGCTTGGCTTCCATGGTGGAGGAGGACTAGATTAGACATGTTTAGTCAATATATCAGGGACTGGGTTCTAAAAGACACGTTCTCCCCGTGTCTGCGTGGGTTTCCTCCGGGTGCTCCGGTTTCCTCCCACAGTCCAAAGATGTGCAGGTCAGGTGAATTGGCCATGCTAAATTGCCAGTAGTGTTAGGTAAGGGGTAAATGTAGGGGCTTGGGTGGGTTGCGCTTCAGCGGGTCGGTGTGGACTTGTTGGGCCGAAGGGCCTGTTTCCATGCTGTAATGTAATCTAATCTAATCTAAAATAGGGAGATGAAGATTTATTTAATGTATTGGGTGGGCGCTTGGGAAGTTCAAAGCCGAAGAGATGAACAGGGAGGGCTACCCAGGGGATATTTACCTTTGGGTGTTCATGAATATTAAAAGACCAAACCCCAAACTCACTGCTTGAGAAGCATCTGCTGTTACCTTCCAACCTGCTGTAGATAACAAATATGTGATGGAGATGAAAATGGCTTCAAAGAAATAAAAGGTTGTATGAAGCTGTGAGATATTGTGTTTCTGGTTATCTTCTGATTAACTCACTCACCAGCTCGCTATATTTATTAATATCATTCATTCATAACTCCTTTTACTAACCCACTCACAAACAAACACTGCATTCCTGTTTCATTCATTCCTACCTCACTGCTATAACACTGTTTCCTTCATTCATTCATAAAACCGCCATTCCATACATAGACCAAATTAAAACAACCCTTTCTAATTCATTACTGCATTTTAACATCTTATCAGCCCTTGCTACAAGTAGTGTTTAGGACTAGCTACTTCTGCATAGGTGAAAGTGAGGACTGCTGATGCTGGAGATTAGAGTTGAGAATATGGTGCTGGAAAAGCATAGCAGGTCAGGCAGCATCCGAGGAGCAGGAATATTTACTTTTTGGGCAAAAGCCCTTCATCGCCATCCTGAAATACCTCTGAATAGATGTCAATATTGTAAACAATACCAGCCCCATCAAGTCTCCACAAAACATTATAATATTAATTGACCCTTACCAACCATCTCCTGGAATAGATATCCCATTTAGTGTGTTCCTGCTAAATACCTTTTAACTGAGCCATTATCCCTTTAAGGAACTAACTAACATGACAGAACTTACATGAAATTGCATGGTCGCGATTTGAACACAATTCCACAACTTTGCATAGTCGGCAAGGATCGCTGGGGACAATGTCTAAACTGACCAGTCACTAACCATTCTTCGAGGGTAAGAAGCTTCTTTCTTAGAATTGTGATCCAGTCCCTGAACGTGATCCCAAACCTTTCGTGAGTTGGCTGTTTTGTATCAAATCCCCCGCATCTAGGCCTCAGGTCGGCTAACACAGTCTATGGCAGGGAATTACCCATAGTAGGAAATTGCCCATGATGCATGAATTAAGGTGATCGTGAGTGACCCTGGGAAACTGCCTACAACATCCAGGGCTAGCCCCTCCTACATAACTGAGGAAGAAATGTTGGAGCAGTTGTAGAATTACAGTTCTTGTTAGGGAAGACCCTAACCAAAATTGGGCAGATGTATAATATGCCCCAAGGACAGTGGACCCTTAACGACAAGAGCGGCAATGGCCTAATGGTATTATTGCTGAACTGTTAATCCAGTGACCCAGGCAATGCTCTGGGGACCGGGGTTCAAATCCCATCACGGCAGATGATGGGATTTGAATTCAATAAAAATCTGGAATTAAGAATCTAACAACCATGAATCCATTGCCAATAATTGGGAAAACCCATTTAGTTCACTAATGTTGTTTAGGGAAGGAAACTGCCATCCTCACCTGGGTCTGGCTGACATGTGACTCCAGACCCATAGCAATGTGGTTGATTCCCAACAGCCCTCTGGGCAATTCAGAATGGGCTAAATGAGGCTAGCCAGAGTAACCCTCATCCCGTGAATGAACTTTTTTAAAAAAAGATAGCTCTAGAGGAAAACCACCAACAGAAAAATAAAGACAGAATTAAATGGTCCCTTGCATTGATGGGACAAATTCACCAGAGAAATGAAGTCATGTCCCAATCAGCCCATGATGGTGAATTAACGCGATTAAAAGTAACATATGAACAGCTGCAGAAAGCAAAGAGAACAAGAAACTGAAGGATGAGATAATAGTCCTGTCAGTTTCTTTCCCAATTTCCAAGTCCACACACAATATGTACGCAACCACCTGAGACATCCAGGAAGTGATTCAGAAAAACCAAGCTATTGCCTTTGGGAAACAGAGAGACTCTAGCAGTAAATGTGATGAGGACTCATATCCCAGGTACAATTTTTACAATGCCTTAATACCAGAAAAGTGAAGACAGAAAAAATGGTCAGGCAGAGATTGAAGGATGGTACTGAGGTGGATGTTTTGATGCTACTGTGCATGGACCTGCGACCCCTAAGAACATGGACAGGTGTCTAAGGAAATACCTCATCCACAGAATGGGCCGCTGAAGACATAGGAAAGCCTAGAATAGTTAAAGGGAATATATGTGTTCCATCCCTGAGACGGGGTATGAATTCTGAACATTCTTGTAACTAAAAGAGAAAGCTGTCTCCTCCATGAGGCAGTCAAAGGTGCTCTGAAAGAGTACGAGCAGGAGCTGCAAGTTGGCTGGACAGCAATAAAACAGTGGTGAAAGTGAGTACTGCAAATGCTGGAGACTAGAGTCAAGAGTATGGTGCTGGCAAAGCACAGCAAGCCAGGCAGCATCCGAGGAGCAGGAAAACTGACGTTTCGGGCAAAAGCCCTTCATCGGGAGTGAGGGCTTTTGCCTGAAATGTCAATTTTCCTGCTCTTCAGATGCCACCTGATCAATAGTCTGCCTAAGACCAATGGAACAAAAGTCACAGTTTGAAGTCAAAAACCCACAGGAGCAGTCACCAAATATGAGGAAAGGTTCAGGAAAAACCTGGAAAGAATATGCAGGAGTCCCAAATGTGCAGGATGACAGGGATTTTGATGGTTGTGATTATGGTCTACTTTTATGACCAGACTTAAACCTGAGCTCACTAAAATGTTAAAGCTAACTAAACCGGACTGGGGCCAGAGGGGGACTAATCACTGAGCTCACTGCTTGCTAAATAAAAGAGTTGTGCGATTGTGTTCAAATATCAACCGGAATCAGTGAGCGGCGAAAATATCTCTATTATTCAGCACAAGTTCGATGTGGCAATAAAATCCCAAAATACAGCTCTTACAAGAGCCCCTTTATACACAGTTCTTACATATATTAAAATTCCATTACTATGGGGTTACATTGTTTGATCTATAGTACACGAAGGTTTGAAGGGCTTCTGTCCTGGGAGACAAGAGATGGTTAAAACATGCTAAACGCTGGCTGCTACTTCTGATGGGATGAAGAGTGTCTGTCTGGTCTGCTTGCATATTTAGGAGATATTAGTCCTTTTGCCTTTTAAGTTAGTAAACATACTAGGCCTATCTGCTCTAAATAAGTTAAAAATTGTACCTGTACTTAATAAAAGAATAAAATATATTAAACTGTTTACCACAGCTGAGTTGTGTTTACAATTTGTCGGTGTGAGTTTCATTCGTTCATGCAATTTCATGGGAGTGCTGTTGTGTCAGTTCAGGGATAATGGTCCAGTTAAAACAGTATTTAACAGGTGCATATTAATTCGGAATCTATTCAGGTCCAGGAGATGGTTGGTAAGGGCTGAATAATATTATTATGTCTTGTGGAATTTTGATGGAGATGGTATTGTTTGTGATATTGACACCTATTCAGAGGTAGCTCAGCCTTAACACTGTTTGTAGCAAAGGCTGATTTGGTGTTAAAATGCAGTACAGAGGAACCTCGCTTATCAGGCATTTGATTATCCAAATATCGGAATATCCAGCAAGATTGCAGGGTCCCAGTGCTTGGCTAAACTATGTTATCCAGCATTCAATTATCCGGAATTCGATTAACCAAATGAAATACTCCCAACCCAGGGCTTTGGATAATCGAGGTTCCTCTGTAACGGGTTTGAAAAGGTTGTTTTAATCAGAAATGGTTGCTTTAATTTGGTCTATCTGTGGAACGGTGGTTTATAAACGAATAAATGAAAGCATGCTATAGTAGGGAGTTAAGAATGAAACGGGAACATGATTCTAGCTTGTGAGTGAGTTAGTAAAAGGAGTTATGAATAAATGAACAGGAACCCGGTATTAATGAATATAGTGAGCTGGTGAGTGAGTTAACAAAGAAAACCAAAAACACAATATCTCACAAAGCACATAGTGTGTGATTAGTTAAATAGAGAGACAGGTAGATAAGGTACAAAGAAAGGCATAGCATTATAGAGACCTCCAGCCCAGAAAAGGTATATTCGATCTTCGGCATCCCAACCAGTCAAACACAACCATCTAACTACAGAGGAGCCTTGATTATCCAAACAACATGGATGGGGAGTATTTTGTTTGGATAATCGAATGTTCAGATAATCGAAGGTTCCGATAATCGAATGTTCAGATAACACAGGTTAGCCAAGCATCGGGACCTTACGATTTTGTTTGGATAATCCGAAATTCGGATGATCGACATTTGGATGATTGAGGTTCCTTGGTATTCTAATTCTATTTCCCAGCATTTGGTCCTAAGCTTTGCGTGTGTTTCCATCAAAGTGCACATCTAAATACTTCTTAAAGGTTACGAGGGTTTCTGCCAACACCACCCTTACAGCAATGAGTTCCACATTCCTACCATCCTCTGAGTGAAAGCATTTTTCCTCACATTTCCTGCCCTTTACTTTAAATTTATAGTCTCAATCGTTGGTCTTTCTATCCATGTCAATATTGTAAACAATACCATCCCCATCAAGTCTCCACAAAACATTATAATATTAATTAGCCCTTAGCAATCATTTCCTGGACCTGACTAGTATTCCTAATTAGTGTGTACCTGTTAAGTATCATTTAAATGGGCCATTATCCCTTTAAGAAACTAACTGACATGACAGCTGTCTACCATCTCTGTGCCTCCAATAATTTTGTAAGTCTCAATCATGTCCCCTCTCAATTTCCACTGTTGTAAGCAAACAACCACACTCTGTCCAATTTCTCTTCATAGCTGAAACTCTCTAACCCAGGCAACATCCTGGTAAAACTCCTCTGCACCCTCTCCAATGTTAACGCATCCTTCCTATAATGAGAATTCCAGTATTGTAGCTGTGACCTGACCAATGTTTTACACAGTGCCAGCTTAACCTCCCTGCAATTAGACTCTGTGCCTCGACTAATAAAAGCAAGTATATACATGCCATCTTAACCACATTATCCATTTGTCCTGACACTGTAAGGGGCCAATTGACATGTACACCAAGGTTCCTCTGATTCTCAGTGCTTGCCAGGGTCCTACCATTCATCATGTAGTTCCTTGCCTTGTTTGTCCTACCCAAATGCACCTCATTTATATGGGGATTAAATTCCATTGGTCACTGATCAACTCTGTGGTATGAATCACTGTCAAAGTACAAAAGATTTCAGTGATCCAGCAATCTGTTTTGAGAAAAAAGGTACAAGGATGTGATACCCTTTTACGGCAGAACGGTGGCTCAATGGTTAGCACTGCTGCCTCACAGCGCCAGGGATCTGGGTTTGATTCCAGCCTCGAGCGACGTCTGTGTAGAGTTTGCACATTTTCCCTGTGTCTGCGTGAGTTTCCTCTGGGTGGTCCAATTTCCTCCCACAGTCCAAAGATGTAGAGGTTGAGTGAAGTGGCCATGCTAAATTGCTCATAGTGTTAAAGGATGTGTTGGCTCTGTGTATTAGTCAGTTGTAATTGTAGCGCAATAGGGTCTGGGTGGGTTACTCTTCGGAAGGTCAATGTGGACTTGTTGGGCTGAAGGGCCTGTTTCCACACTGTAGAGATTCTATATAATTCTATATAGCACTGGGCGGCACGGTGGCACAGTGGTTAGCACTGCTGCCTCACAGCGCCAGAGACCCGGGTTCAATTCCCGCCTCAGGCGACTGACTGTGTGGAGTTTGTACGTTCTCCCCGTGTCTGCGTGGGTTTCCTCAGGGTGCTCCGGTTTCCTCCCACAGTCCAAAGAGTGCAGGTCAGGTAAATTGGCCATGCTAAATTGCCCGTAGTGTTAGGTAAGGGGTAAATGCAGGGGTATGGGTGGGTTGCGCTTCGGCGGGGCGGTGTGGACTTGTTGGGCTGAAGGGCCTGTTTCCATACTGTAAGTAATCTAATCTAATCACTAGAGGTATAGAATTATGAACATCACATCACACACTCATATTCCAAATATTTACAATTATCAACAGAATCACTGAACTAATTCCTTGCTCATAAATATCAGTCATCTACTTCCCTGCCATCCCAAAGACATTGCCCTCATCTCCCAACACTATGTGACTGTGCAGTTACTGGAATTTTTCTTTTAATCATCTTCTCTAGCAAGAGTCTATTGTGCTTTTACCATTTTGAAACATCACGAGGATGACTAAAAGCAGCAAATTGTCCTTGAGACACATTAATCCTGTGCAGAGAATGACAGAAAGAAAAGAAAAATAGCTGTCACTATCTGAGTGAAATATTGCATTATTGTTGCAGTTTCACATCATTAACCTTGCACTGAAGGTAAAATAATTGTACGCGTCATGCAGTCAACCTTTTATTTATGGGCAGAAATGACAATAATTTTGACAAAATTGCAAAATAATGATCTTAGCAAAAATCTGTATGTAATACCACTTGTTAAATTGAAAGCATCTTTTTTTTAAGAAGTCTGTGTGGGAACATATGGAATAGCAGGTACATGATAAGTGGTCTGTTTCTATTTATATTTACCTTCTTTGACTTCCTTCATTTTTTTTGCTTTGTCTTCTGAACAAGCAACTTATCCTGGGGTTTCACTCACACATTGCCCTTGAGGTTGTTCACATTGAACCAAGAGGTAAGATGGTCCACATTGAACCAAGAGGTAAGATGGTCATTCAAGCTTTTGCAGGTGACCTAACCCGCCCTCAATCCACTGCATACAATTCAAACTTAATTTACCCCACCCATTTCTTCCTAAGGATATTTTCACCATTGGATATGGGCCAAGTGCTGGCAAATGGGACTAGATTAATTTAGATATCTGGTCGGCATGGACGAGTACATCTCTATGACTCTGTTACACTCTCCCAAAGACAAGCTGCAGGATCCTTCTAGATCCTGATTGTGCATCCGTTGTGATTATGCACCCAGTTGCAGTACTGAGAGCCTTGTTCCTGATCCAAGTTATTAATTAGATTAAAAATGATCAAACATTAAACAAACAAAGTGAGAAAAATTCTTCCTTCCTCTCTTTCCCCAATTTTGTGTCTGTTGAAGCTTCTCAATAGACATCCATGAAGGTATGCCTCTTCATCTTACCTCATCCTTATGGAGTAGTTTCCCTTATGCTGCACAAAACCACAGAGTCATAGAGTCATAGAGATGTACAGCAGAGAAACAGACCCTTCAGTCCAACTCATCCAAGCTGACCATATATCCCAACCCAATCTAGTCCCATTTGCTAGCACTTGGCCCATATCCCTCTAAGGAGAAAGTGAGGTCTGCAGATGCTGGATACTGGGAACCCTCCAACCACAGGGGATGAACTTGGACTTCACCAGTTTCTTTATCCCCCCTCCCCCCACCTTGTCTCAGCCGAATCCCTCCAGCCCGGCACCGCCTTCCTGACCTGCAGTCTTCTTCTTGACCTCTCCGCCTCCATCCTACTCCGACCTATCACCCTCACCTTGACCTCTTTCCACCTATCACATTTCCAACGCCCCTCCTCCAAGTCCCTCCTCCCTACCTTTTATCTTCTCCTGCTGAACACTCTCTGCTCATTCCTGAAGAAGGGCCTGTGCCCGAAACGTCGAATCTCCTGTTCCCTGGATGCTGCCTGACCTGCTGTGCTGTTCCAGCAATAAAGTTCCATATCCCTCTAAACCCTATTCATATTACCCATCATGATGCCTTTTAAATGTTGTAATTGTACCAGCCTTCATAATTTCTTCTGGCAGCTCATTCCATACACACACCACCCCAGTGAGAAAAAGTTGTCCCTTAGGAACGTTTTAAATCTTTCACCTCTCACCCTAAACCTATGCCCTCTAGTTCTGGACTCTCCCACCTCAGGGAAAATACCTTGTCTATTTACCTTATCTGTGCCCCTCATGATTTTATAAACCTCTATAAGATCACCCCTCAGACTGTGATGCTCCAGGGAAAACAGCCTCAGCCTATTCATCCTTTCCCTATAGCTCAAACCCTCCGACCCTGTAACCTTGATCATACCAAACATCCTTGTAAACCAATTCACTGTCTCTCTCTTTCTAATGGAGGGAAATGTCATTTGTCCTTTCAAGACTGTAACTCCTTATCGTGTACAGCAACTGGACAAATGATATGGTCCATGTATTGGAACCATTGGCTTAGATTTTCAGGTGTGTAGTGAAAAATGCTAGAAATGAAAATAGAAGAAAGTTGTGGATGTTGAACAGTTCTCTGAACATCTATCAAGGCAGGTGCAGAGCCACCTTCCATATTCTAAAGAAGAATCATTGGACTCGAAATGTTAACTCTGTTTGTCTCTCAACAGATGCTGCCAGACCTGGTATTTTAAGCTTGGGATAGGACGTATGCCCATCCCATGGGATCGTGCTTTTTCATGGAAGTGGCCTAATTGAGCCCCAAAGACTGGTTCAAATCATAAATTCCACCAATGGATAGCTTGCCACTGTTAGGAGGGAAACTTGGAGTGGATTCTGTAGTTAAAAGGCTGTGCTGTCTGACTGGACTGAAGGACAACCCAAATATACATGGAGTAGAAAAATGACAGCAGAATGTGCACCCGCACCCAAAAATATTTGGTATGATCAAGGTGCCTAAATTCTAGGGAGCTCTCATTGACCCAATATTATAAGAGATGTGGATATGGGATATCAGATTGCTTGATGCCCTATCCTCATACACACACACACACACACTCATATATTAAAGCAGAGCATACACTCTGTGTGACAACAACTTACCAACAAATGACAATTTAGTTTTGAACACATTTTAATTCTCTTATGAGATTGGCTAAGGCAGGTGGATTGAATGCCAGATGGAGGGCCTTTTGGCCTGCTCACATCTAATTGTATTGGTGAAAGCAAAGGAATCCCTTACCAGGAGTACACCATGCTGTTCTGTGTGCAGTGTCATAGTAACTTCTTAATTGTTCAGCAGAAGATAAATATTTCCAACAATGCTTGGTACATTTGAAAATGCACCACTTCTCTGAATCAACCTCGACTGTGACATAAAGGGCAGGACTGCAGCTTGAAATCAGTACCTTGTGATTCAAAACTGACATACTCCTCTATGAGCAACGCCAGGACATTACATCTCTCTCTCTTTTCATACATATTGAATATTATAAAACCATCTTGGTGTCAGCACAAGGAATATTATCCCAGTTCAAAACATGGAATCAAAGGATGCTGCTTTATTTGCATTTTGTTTTGTGCTTTCATTTATTTCTGTAACTTCAACAAGCATCACGTTTAATAATTAAAGTTCGAGCCCCTCTTTCGACTTCACTCATTTCATCGTCAATTTAAAACTAGAACATGAGGTGGCGCAATTTATCCGCACAGCCGCGTGGAGGCTGGATTATCATTTTTTTTAAACATCAGCTCTGAAGTATATATATTTTTAATCTGTTTCCCATCAGATGACACATATATCTTTAATGTTATATTGAACTTAGAAAGTCCCGGCTAGGGATGAGACAAACCACAAGTGCCAGTGAAGGACAGCAACCGGGTTTTCTGTTTTAATTGACTTGCTATGAGTTGGTTTCAGATACACAAGGACCAAAATACCCCAAAGTTTGCTATAATTGGATAGGCTGACATAAACTGCCGCTGAAACTTTATACAGGCAGCTCTCCCCCAAAGTCGAGAGAGTGAAGATGATCAAGAGATGGGGAATTTACTGATAGAGAAAGAAATAGTGAAAAGGCACGTTCATTTTTACAGGTTGTTGACTGTGAACTTTATCTTGTTTTTCGTGTGTAACAGGATTTAATTGTTCGGTGGATAACACTCAAAAAAACATTCAAGTGCTCTTTCCCCTTGGAAGAAGTTGGATTCTTGGATCCTGAGGGGAGAAATGTCACTTTAAAATCCTGAATGCATAGTTGTCAGGTGCTTTTTCGTTTTTTGCTTATTTTTATTCTTTTTTATCTCGTGGTCATTAGAATTGAAAGAATTGGAAGAAGTTTTTAAGGGAAAGGAATTTTATTGCAGGTAAGAATTTAAATTGAAACCAATATAATAACTTGTGTTTGACTTTAATGCTCCAATGAGTGTGAATTACATTTTGGGAGAATGCCAAGTTTAAATGATTGTTTTAAAGTTCAGTGAAAAGGCATAATTGGCAGCATGTGTAGTTAAACAATTATCCGTGGTGTTTGTTTCAACTTTTATTTCAAAATGAGCAGTCACCGTCTGTCATGTCCCATGTGATGCTGTGTTTAATTATTTCAGGGCAATGATGCTGTATGCGTTCGGCGGTATTATATTGAATTATGTTGGATATTAAAAGTGAACTGTAAGCAAAATGTAGGTTTTGAGGGCAAACATTCATTTTATGCATATCTGGCCGTCGATTGACTTCCAACTCCAGGGTCCTTTTGAGCTGCTACCTCCCGTCGCCTGTGTTAGAGTAGCACAAGTTGTCTGAACAGCTAATGTAACTGAATCATGGTGAGAAAATGTCTTTGATCGTTTTAAAGCTGGTCTCTGTGCATATGTTTGTCGTCATAGTTTTGATACCTGCCATTGCAGACAGTTTCCCAATCTGGGCATCCTAGTTCTCATTATTGCAGACAGAATGTAGCACTGTACTCTGCCACTGTCTATATGCTAAGAGAGAGTATCCCTTTCTACATCAGGATAAGATACCTATTAATAAATCAGCTATCTAATGTCCTAATCATCTGTCAGGTCTTACCATCAGAAGGCAGGCCCTTCATCCTGTGGCTTCCTAATGTCCCACCTAAATACCAAACTTTGCACTGAGGATGAAGTTACAGAAACATAGAAGATAAGACTTAATCCTTCGAGTGTATTCTACCATTCAATGAGTTCATGGCTGATCATGCCACTCAGTACCCTGTTCCCACTTTCCCCTTTAACCCTGAAAAATATATCTAACTCCTTCTTGAAAATTAGATTAGATTCCCTACAGTGTGGATTTAGGCCATTCAGCCCAACAAGTCCACACTGACCCTCTACAGAGTAACCCACCTAGACCCATTCCCCTAACTAGCACACCTAACACCGTGGACAATTTAGTATAGCCATTTCACCTGACCTGCACATCTTTGGACGGTGGGAGGAAACCAGAGGAAACTCCACACAGGCAGTCACCTGAGGCAGGAATTGAACCGGGTCCCTGGCACTGTGAAGTAGCAGTGCTAACCACTGAGCCACCGTGCTGTCCAAAAATGTTCAATGTTTTGGCCTCAACCTCTTGCTGTGGCAGAGAATCTCAGACTCCGTACTCTCTGGGTGAGGACATTTCTCCTAATCTCCGTCCTAATGGTCCACCCCTAATGGGGTAGACCATTAAGGGTCAGACTCTGGCCCCTGGCTCTAGACTCCCCCACATCCTTCTAAATCCAATGAATATAGTCATAACTAATCCATACCATCCCAGGAATAAGGCTGGCAAACTTCCATTACACTCTTTCTATAGCCAGAATATCTTTCCTTCGATAAGGAGACCAACACTGTGCACAATACTCTATGTGTGGTCTCACCAAGGTCCTGTATAATTGCAGAAGGGTATCTCTCCTTTTGGTTTTAAAACCTCTCACTATGAAGACCAACATACCATTTGCCTCTTTCAACACCTGCTGCACCTGCATGTTTACTTTCAGTGGCTAGTGTACAAGGATATTCACATTTGGTTGCACCTTCCCCATTCCCAAATTGCCACTATTCAGACAATAATCTGCCTCCCTCTTATTTTCCGAATGAAGTAGATAACATCACATTTATCTATATAGCACTGCATCCGCCATACATTTGCCCAATCACTCAACTTGTCTAAATCACAGTGAAGCATCTTTGCAACCTGCCTACAGCTGTCCCTCCAAGCTAGAAACTTAGAGCTATTACATTTATTTCCATCATCTAAATCATTAAGATATATTGTGAATAGCTGGTGTCCATGCATTGATACCTGCAGTGTCCCATTTGTTGCTATCTGCCATTTGGAAAAAGACTCATTTATTCCTACTTTTTGTTTCCTGTCTTCCAACCACGTAATACACCACTCCAATCCCATGCACTTTAATTTTGCATGTTAATCTCTTAAATGGGGCTTTGACAGCCTTCTGGCCGTGCAAGTAAATCATATCTATTGGCTCTTCCCTATCAAGTCTACTAGTTATATCCTTGAGAAGTTCCAGTAGATTGGCCAAGCATCATTTCTCTTTTATAAATGTATGCTGACTCTGCCAAATCCTGTCATGATTTTCCAAGTATTCTTCGATTAAATTGTTTATAGCATTTGATAATTGCAAGTAGCAAGCACAGGAGTAATTTTTGATCAGCCGTGGAAAGGAAAGAAATTGGAGCTCTACCACCACTATCAAGGCTGTAACATGTCTGTTATAAAGTATGTGGTGCTACAGGAACTTATGCTTCTTAGGGACTGGGTGGTTGGTATGGATCATATTTGATTGGACCATGTTACTGGTTGTGCTTAAGTTTGGACCCTTGCCCTAGCTGTTTTAGACATCATGATGCTGTGGATCAGACCTGCCTTCAGGGAGACAATTTAAGAAGAACTGGTTCTCAGATCAAGCTGACTACTTCTTAAGTCAAACCTGGACACAATTCAGTGACTGCATCAAGATGCTAGGCCTTGATATATTAACATTTATGTCCTCGATATCTGTTTGTATTCATAAGGCAAGAACTGAATGTGTGTCAATAGTTATGAGATCACGCCACATTAAAATGCTCCCTCAGAAAATATGTTAAAATTAAGTAAAATATCAAATAATGGAATGAAACTACAAAAACATATTGAAAAATTGGAACAAGTGTGGGCTTTTTAGACATGATTTGGAGATGCCGGTGTTGGACTGGGGTGTACAAAGTTTAAAAATCACACAACACCAGGTTATAGTCCAACAGGTTTAATTGGAAGCACACTAGCTTTCGGAGCGACGGTGACAATCACCTGATGAAGGAGCGTCACTCCGAAAGCTAGTGTGCTTCCAATTAAACCTGTTGGACTATAACCTGGTGTTGTGTGATTTTTAACTTTGGGCTTTTTAGAGTTTCTGTTAACCCAGCTATCCTTCATTGATATTATAACTGAGCAGCATATTGCTGAGTTTGTTCTGTATCCCCTGGTACTTTTGGATTGAGTATCAATCTCAAATTTAAATTAACAATTGATCTTACATCAATTACTGTTTGTGAGAGAGAGTTTCAAACATTCACCACCTCTTTATGTGCAGAAATGTTCCCTAGTTTCACTCCTGAAAGATCTTTGCTCATTTTTAGATTATAAACCACTCACCTCCACCCCCAGAGACTCTGAAAGGAGCAAATTCTTAAACAGTGAGGAAAAGACTGAACATCAGTGCGCAAACAACCTTGTGTCAATATAATTTAATTGAATGGAAGTGAAAGAAAGCAACTTATTGAATCCTGTGGTCTGGACTGGCGCTATTGAACTATGTTCCCTGATATTTCTTTCCCCTTTCCCATCCTTAAAAGTCTGTCTAGTTGTGAAATTGGGAATTTAAGAAGAGGCAGAGTTTAAGTTATAGAGTCATGCAGTAGCAATTTTAATCTTTTTTTTGCCATTGATTCAAGACAATTTGTTCATAATAAATAGTTATTTTCTTGTTAAATACAGATACTTGAGCATTTCATTTTAACCAGTGTTTATCCATCAGGTAATTTGGAGACTATGGATAGTTGCATAAAATGATTCACATTTGTGATGACTATGGGAATACTGGAGTTTGATTTCCAGTACTAGTGGTCATGACACCAGCCTGACTCGGAACTGTATCATCAATCTTTTCCTGTCCCTCCATATAAATCCTGAGATTCCCTTTCCAACAGCAACTGTGGGATACCTAAACTAAAATTGCAGCTATTTCAGAAGGCAGCTCGCCATCATGTACTCCAGGCATTTAGGGCTGGTCAATAAACACTGGTCTGGTGAGCAATGTGCCAATTCCATTGAGAGCATAAAAATAAAGCAAAGAACTGTGGGTGCTGGAAATCTGAAACAAACACAGAAATTCCTTAAGACCCCTAAAGGGTTACTGGACTAGAAATGTTAATCTGTTTTTCTCTGCACAGGTGCTGCTAGACCTGCTGAGTTTCTCCAACAATTTCTGCTTTTATATATTGACAGCATTGTAACAAAGCATATGGAGTCTCAGGTTTCATAAATAGAGACATTGAGCACAAAATGTGTGCCTGGTTTTGGTCACCACACTTTAAGATGATTGTATGTCAGGGTTATTGAGAGGGTGCACAGGAGATTTATCAGAAAAGTTCCCAGGATGGAGGGCATTAATTTCAAGGTGAGATTTATGAGACTAGAAATAGAGAGAGATGTATTAGATTATGACAAGCTTGGATAAAGTAAACAAGAAAAAGACTTCCTATTTGCTGATGACGCAAATGGTCTGGATGATGCATGGATGATCAGTAATTTCAAAAGGAGGTTAGATTAGCACTTGGAGGGAATAAACCTGCAGGAATGTAGGGATAGAACAAACCAATGGCACTGACTGGACCACTCCATAGAGAACTAACATGGACCTGATGAGTTGAAAAGCCTCTTCCTTTGCTGTAACTTACTACTGTATAGGATTCTATGATCCTGATACTACTGTAATCATTTTTAGCTTAGTGGTTCCATGAAATTATTTTCAGATGCATGGTCACAATCTCAGCATAGCATAAGTGAGCAAACTAACAACACCTTGCCTCAACTGGACTGAGGTTGGAGTCAGATTTGGCTGTTTTCTCTCTGAAGAATATTATCTGCTTCGAATGAGGCAATAAAATTTGTTTAAGTTGTCCTTCAGCCTGCTCCTTCCTGGTATATAACGTTGGCATGTTAATGTCTGATTAAAGGGATTTTCAAAACAACAAAACTAGTTAAAAATAAACCTTGCTGCAGCGTATAATCAGTGTATCTGTCTGCTTTCTATTATGGTTATTCAGTAAGTTTAACATCTACTTTTATTTTTGAAGCCACATTAACCAAGTAGAAATCTTTTCAGTGTTGCTTGTTCTGTTTAATTAACAATCCCCTTGGATTTGGTGCTAAAGTGACAATAAAAAAGCCAGTGACTGAAACCCAAAAGCTGTATGTGAAATATAGTCAATTTTTCAATAACACGATGGTTGCATTTTTATGCAGCCCTGTGTTTTAGAAAAATTGTGCTTTAGCAATAGCATTTCAAGTGTTGGTGCTGTAATCACATTACAGCCAACACACGTTTTATGAGTTCACACTGTAGAAATAGTGTTCCCAGTTTGTCAATCGCGTTATAGCGACTTCGCATTAATGAAACACCTACAATAGCAAAATGAACTATACTGAGGGGGATAATGAGGACAGTTTTCTTCAAGTTTGGAAGAGCTTTAACATTAAGAATGCTATTTGCATCAGTGTGGAGGCCTGGAGTGATGTCAGTAAGGACAGCTTGCCCTGCAGTTTGGCGGAAACTTCTGCAAGATTTTCTTTATGATTTTAAAGGCATTGAACCATCAGAGGAGCTTCCAGCAATCAACTAACATTATGTCGCTCTTACAAAGCAAGTTGGATTGAAGAAGTGGAGACTGATCTACAACAACTTGTTGCTGCATGAGAAATTGAAGCTGGAGTTGAAGACGATGAAGTCCAGGATGCCGAATCACGAGAAATTTCCATTTCTCTTTTATCTTCTATCCTGAGGGAGGTTAAGAAGCAGTTGCAGCTCTGAGAAGACAATGACTACAATGCAGAATGCAGCAGGAAAGCAGTTTGTGGCATAAACTCTGACACCTCATGAACAGCTTCTTCACGATGGCAAAGTAGCAAAAACTGGATGCCTTTTTTAAGCCAACCCCCAAGAAACAATCTGAGGACAACACTTCTGGACTATATATTTTCTTTCGCCATTACCCTGCATCCAACTGCATCTGAAAGTAATGATGATGCTGATGATGACCCTCAGTCCCAGTCTTAATAAAGTACTGTAACTCAGCAAACTCAGAAACCCCTTAATGTGTTAAATTTATTGCTTTATTTCATTAAAATATATGATTTTAACATTTACATAGACTGTGCTACCTTTTGTATTGGCTAACTACTACTTTTGTTGAAATGTTTACTGATATTTTTGGTGGTTCTCCCCTAACCCTGTTTTTCCCATGTGCCCTGTTATTTCTATTGTGCGATTTTCTATAACACAAGGTCACACAGGAACAGAACTGCTATATTATAGCAGAACAGACTGTAGCTGCAATCAGCTTCCTGAATATGCATCTTAAACAATAAGCTTTAAAAGCTGCTATTGTACCCTGGTCCTTGGGTTGAATGAGAGAGGTTATATTCAGAGGTAGAAATAGCACTTTGATGTTTTCAGAAAGCTCACCAATGGTGGGAGGATGGCTTGGGGCATTGTCCAGAAGGAGGGGAATCCTGAAATCCAAGACTTTCCTCCTGCAATAATTTCGAAAAACATCCTCTAAAACATCAACAATCAGGTCTGAAAAAGTTTACCCTGGCATCCAGCCTCTTTTGCTTGACCTGAAGTAAGCACCTTGAGTATGACTTAAGGTAATCAGGGAAGGAATCGTAGAATAACTTTGTGCCTCAATTCACCAATTGCATTACAGGCAAATCACAACCTGTAGTTGTAGGTATATGAGATAAATATGGGGTCTGTTGAAAAGTTACTCAGGAGCCAGACTATACATTTAAATGGGCAAAAGTGAGGACTGCAGATGCTGGAAACCAGAGTTTGGATCAGAGTGGTGCTGAAAAAGCACAGCAGGCCAAGCAGCATCCGAGGAGCCATTCCTGATGATTTTCCTGCTCCTCGGATACTGCCTGACCTGCTGTGCTTTTCCAGCACCACTCTGATCTATACGTTTAAATGTATAATACTGTGTCTTAAATAGAGACTTTTGGAGGGTAGTTCTTGCAGCCTTATATATATATATATAAGCAGTTCAGTTTCTGGTCAATGATAATCCCCAGTCAGCACATATAGTCAGGGATTCCACAATAGTGATTGAAAATTAAAGGGGATTTCTTGGATTCTCTCATGTTGGAGATACTATATTTTGTGACTTGAATGTTTCTTGTTTCTTGTCAGTTCAAGCCTGAATCAGGTCCAGGATTTATTGTATTTCGTATGAAGACTTCACAATTAGAAGGAATGCAAATGGTGTCGAGCAATTATCACCTAGCATCCTACTTTTGCCTTTATATTGGAGAGAAGGTCATTGATGACCAGCTGAAAATGGCCATGGATACTATTCTGAGAAACCTCTGCAGTGGTATCCTGTAGCTCTGATGAATGATTTTCAACAATTAGAACAATCTTGCTTGTGCTAGGCAACAGGGAGAGTTTACCACAATTCTCATTGACTCTAAGTTTACAAGTTTATGAGAGGCATGGATAATCAGAGTTTTTTTTTCCCAGAGTGAAAAAGTCAATTATTAGAGAACATAGTTTTAAGGTAGAAAAGTGGTCAGTTTAAAGAAGATGAGAGAGGCAGGTTATTTTTACACAGATGGTGGTAAGTGCCTGGACTGCGCTGCCAGAGGTGGTGATGGCAGCACATACAACTGCTGTGTTTAAGAGACATCTTGACAGATGTATGAATAGGCAGGGAATAATGGGATATGGACTCCAAAGAGGCAAAATGTTCGAGTTTGCAAAGGCATCATGTGTCGGTGCAGTCTTGGCGGGTCGAAAGGCCAGCTCCTGTACTGTTCTTTATTCTTTGTTTTGTTACGCCTCCTTGACTTCCAACTCAGTTAAATGCTACCCTGATGTCAAGGGCAGTCACTCACACATCACCACAAGAATTTAGCTGTTTTGGCTGCCCTGGTGGAACCTGTACTTAGATTATCATCTCAACCAAAAACAATGATTTGGAAGATTAACTCTTCAAGAGAGGAAGCAGATCAGAGCAAAAATAAAATCTAGTTTTATTTGTAAGTTTCACAAATTCAAACATCCGATACACTAAAATACATAATTTTAGGTATTTAGCAATATCATTGCAGTTCACATGACCGCACTATTATTTGTTGAATAGAATGCTGAGAACTGTCAATGAGCCAACAATTAACCTCTTCCTATTTTACTACAGGGTTTAATGTCCTTCTATCTCTTCCCTGCAAAAAGGAATGGTCCTTCGAGCAATGTCTCAAGTTTCTGTTATTATCATAATTCTCTTGTTATGGACTGGAGAAGAAACAAATGCACAGAGAGCAGGTATGGTGCCCATTTCATTATTAAAAGCATGAATGATCGGTTATAATGCAAATCCTATCTCTCCTACAGTAACTGTGTCTGCAGCCCACTAAGTTAAAGAAATCACAAAGTACAAAATGATATTGCTCTATGTCTGCGGTGATTTGGACTTTGGCTGCTTCCTTCAGTTCAACATTGTTGTACTCTGCATTGTCAAGTCCACTTCTATTTTGATTTTAATGGTACCACCATCATGGAAAGCCCTTTCAGCAAATAACTCGGTGTGCAAAGTCTTCCAACTTCTTCCATTTTCCACTGAACCTGGGCCATCTTGTTGTTGTTCCATTCTCCTCCTGCACGGACCATTCAACTCCATAATATAGCTGAGGTGTTAATTTAACTGACTACTTTACCACGTACAGTGGACCTTTGCAAGCTGGTCTCTTAATGTTGTTGCTCTTTGCTATTATGGGGACCCTAACTTTAGTTACAGGCATTCAAGTATCTGTGGATGATCTTAAAAGTTTCAGACAGCTCGCTGGAATCTTCTAAAACATCCAAGAGATTAAGAATTACAACAAAAACAATTTCATTCCAAATCCAACAGCTTTATTGTCAAAAATTCAATGCAGAATGATTTAAAACAGTTAGACCTTAGTAAGTCAAACTAGGTTAACTGCAGATTGATTGATTGGATCTTATAAGCTGACCAGAACCAATTCACTTGCAGACCTTTCTTGTTGATGGTTTCCCAACGGCAATGTCTCATAATGAATTTTATACTTCATCTGCAGTGCGCAGCAACTGCTCTCATGCTCAATCCATCTGAGTCACTCGATTGGCAGTCTCAGACTGGTTTCTGGAGAAGTCAGCTCATTTCCACAGCAGACTTAAACAAATTCCTCCACTTCAATGCAGAAATACATGCCTGTGGATGCTTCTCGAAGCTTCACTTTAAAACCCACAGCAGCCGATGTTCTATCACTCTCTGTGGATGAATTGGCCTCAGATTATACTCAAGTTTGTAAGTCTTTCAAAATGTAAAGATCGTACATCAACCTTGTCAGGACATTTGATTCTGAACCAGAAATTCATGGACTCAATGTACCACACCAACAATTTGAGTCCATAATAAAGTCTGACACTTTTATTGGTAAGGGAGAGCTACATATCAGGAATATCATCATTGGGATGAGATGTTAAAGCTGTCTGTCCTTTCAGGTATATATAAACAATCTCATTGCACTTTTCAGAGAAGTGTAGGTGTTTTCCGCTATCTTTAGCCAATATTCCTCCCTCAGTCAATAGCACCACAGTTGATTATAAGCTTGTCTCTATACTTAGGGCCTTGCTGCATGAAAATTGCTCACCACTCCTCTTTCACCCAATAGTTCAAAACATCTTAATTGGCTCAAAGTACTTTGGCTTATGTTCTGATTTTGAAAAGTAATATGTCAGATTCAAATATCATATGCACATAATTATAGGAATTTAGTAATGTGCTATACCAGAAAACATTGTTGCAGTCCATACAGCCACATTGTGCCAGGGTCTAGTTGTATATTTATTAGATTCAACTCAAATTAGCTGGTCAAACAGTTCAGTGTATGTTTTATAATCCTACTGCCAGTTCAGAACCCAACATCAAAACAGATCCAGTGCCTTCTAGGACATTAAATAATATGTTTTGGAAATTAAAAATAGGGAAATGAATTGTTTGAATGTAAGTGAAGGGAGAGGTCTGTATGCATGTACAGATGGCATTAAAGACAGCTGGTGAAGCCATAAGAAAGGTAACTTTGACTTTGGTTTTGTGTCTAGAAACTTGGAAGGTAAAACAAATGAGATAATATTGAACGTCGACAATAATTTAATTAAGCTGCTGTTGGAGACACTTACATAATTCTGACTACCCATTTTGAAGAAAATAAGAAAGCGAATGAAACAGATTTCATATGAAGTCACTCTGATGATAGCAGGGGTTTAAAACAATTTAATATTTACTGAAAAAGAACACATAGAGTCTTAGAAATGTATAGCACAGAAACAGACCCTTCGGTCCAACCAGTCCATGCCGACCAGATATCCCAACCCAATCTAGTCCCACCTGCCAGCACCTGGCCCATATCCCTACAAACCCTTCCTATTCATATACCCATCCAAATGCTTTTTAAATGTTGCCTCCACCACTTCCTCTGGCAGCTCATTCCATACACGTATCACCCTCTATGTGAAATAGTTGCCCTTTGGTTTCTTTTATATCTTTCTCCTCTCACCCTAAACCTATGCCCTCTAGTGCTGGACTCCCTGACCCCAGGGAAAAGACTTTGTTGACTTATTTTATTCATGCCCCTTTTAATTTTGTAAACCGCTATAAGGTCACCCCCCCAGCCTCCAACACTCCAGGGAAAACAGCCCCAGCCTTTCAGCCTCTCCCTATAGCTCAAATCCTTCAACCCTTGCAACATCCTTGTAAATCTTTTCTGAACCCTTTCAAGTTTCACAATATCCAACAGTGGCCTAACCAATGTCCTGTATAGCCGCAACATGACCTCCCAACTCCTGTACTCAATACTCTGACCAATAAAGGAAAGCATACTAAACCCTTTCTTCACTATCCTATCTACCTGTGACTCCACTTTCAAGGAGCTATGAATCTGAATTGTTCAGCGACACTCCCTCGGACCTTACCATTAAGTGTATAAAACCTGCTAAAATTTGCTTACCCAAAATGCAGCATCTCGCATTTATCTGAATTTAACTCCATCTGTTACTTCTCAGCCCATTGGCCCATCTGATCAAGATCCTGTTGTAATCTAAGGTAACCTTCTTCGCTGTCCACTACACCTCCAATTTTGGTGTCATCAGCAAACTTACCTCTTATGCTCACATCCAAATCATTTATATAAATGACGAAAAGTAGTGGACCCAGCCCCAATCCTTGTGGCACTCCCCTGGTCACGGCCTCCAGTCTGAAAAATAACCCTCACCACCACCCTCTGTCTTCTACCTTTGAGCCAGTCCTGTATTCACATGGCTAGTTCTTCCTGTATTCCATGACATCTAACCTTGCTAACCAGTCTCCTATGGGGAACCTTGTCGAATGCCTTACTGAAGTCCCTCAGGATTCCCTCCAACAACTGGCCCACCACTGATGTCAGGCTCACTGGTTTATAGTTCCCTGGTTTGTCCTTACCACCCTTCTTAAATAGTGGCAAAGATTTTTATTCTTGCACTTATCAGGATAATTTGCAAGAAATATCTCAGCAAAGGGAAAATGGGCATTTATTTTGTCTGAGAGAAGTTAATTGATTGACAAGTGAACTTTAACTTGTAGAAAAAGCATTGCCATGGAGAATATTCTAGTTAATTATGACTGACAGTTAGCTTGCCAATGAACTACAAGGCTTTATTTACGCTTTAAACAAGACAGGTTGACTCTGATTAAGAAGAATTGCCCTGAGAAATGAACAAGAGGATAACAGGGGTTCTGTGTATTGATATATGTGCCTGTCAAGCTTTTGTGTCTTGTTAAAACTTATTGGTCTATCCTCCGTAAGTTTGTGTTCAATTGAAACATTAATGCCCATATTATAATTCACTCCAATTCCCTATTCATCCAGTATCCTTGGGCTTGATGACCCCCAAAGCATTCCTAGTCCATCCATACCATGTTATTAAAGTTTCATTCATGTATTCACATCCCTCCATGATCTCATTTCTCACTGTTTCTGTAAAACTCGTCCATTCCCTGTGTCCCTTCAAGAACCCTGTGGTCTTCCAACTCTAGCCCTGTTTACATCCATCTGAATCCCACATCTTACATCCCCGCCCACCTTCCACTCACTAATGGTGCTTGTGCCTTCCACAGTCTCATCTCTAAGCTCTGAAATTCCTTTAGTAAACCAATGTAACTCTCCAAAACACACATTTTCTTTAAGAGGATCTCTAGGGATTATGGCTTTGTCCAATCTTTTGAGCACAGTTCTTATGTCTCCTTCTTTTAGTCTCTCCAAATCTGGAAGTTGACCAATGGTACTGATAATCAAATTAGTTATATCAATCAACCATTAAGATGCCAGTCGGTGACAGTTTTATTTTTAAATGTGCCAGCTTCAAACGTAGACATCTTGAACTGCAGCAGTAGGTGCTGACACAAGCTTGATGGAGCAAGTTCTGGGCTGGAAGGTCTGAAAGATGAAGCACAAATTGTTCATTGACCAGTAACTTTGCCTGTCCAACAAATTGACTATAATTCATTGTTGTTCTGTTGAAGGCAGCGCTGTACAGTTTTTCCTTTCTGTGATTTGATATTTTCACTCCAAAGTCAATAACCATAGAAATAACTGAAAAGAAATTGACCTCACTTAATCTGAATACACTCGAGGTATACCCTTGCAAAAATAATCCATGAAAATAATTGCAAACATCACGGAAGAAAGTAAATACACTGCCTCGGAGAAAGTGAGGACTGCAGATCTGGAGATCAGAGTCAAAAAGTGTGGTGCTGGACAAGCATAGCAGGTCAGGCAGCATCTGAGGAGCAGGAGAGTCAATGTTTTGATCATAAGCTCTTCCTATCTCAATTTTCCTGCTCCTCGAATGCTGTCTGACTGACCGTGCTTTTCCAGCACCATACTTTATGACTAAATGCACTGCCTGATGAGCAGCCCATCCCAAATGAGTAGTACAAAGCTCCAGGATATGGTATACTTAGATTTTCAAAACATCTTGCTGAAGGACTGTTCCTAAATCTGAAAGGAATAGGAAATAAATGTGAAAACTGAAAGTTGACTGAGGGAAACAATGTATCAAGTACTTGCCACAAGAGTGATGTCAGGGCTTTGGAGAACCAAAGGGTTTGATGGCAGGTTCCTTCTTTTCTTAGGTTCAGGTAAGACTACGGAAACCTTACCTTTATTACAGGTTAACAATGAGACTACAAGGTCCTACTTTAATCCTGGGTGAAAGTGGGTACTGCAGATGCTGGAGATTAGAGTCAAGATTAGAGTGGTGCTGGAAAAGCACAGCAGATCAGGTAGCATCCGAGGAGCAGGAAAATTACGACCCCTTGTCTGAAACATTGATTTTCTTGTTGTTCGGATGCTGCCTGACCTGCTGTGCTTTTCCAGCACCACTCTAATCTTGCCCCTATTTTAAACCTGTCTAAATGAGTTGTTTTGATTGGGTTAAACTTAGACCCATGTTTGTTTCCTATCATCTCCCCATTCAGCATAGATATGAATGTGCAAAATGAACTGTTAAAAGATACTAATCCAGAAGGATTTAAAATGAAACATGAAAATCCTGATATTGCGAAATTCAGTAATTATCTTGAATTTTCCACTCTGATGGAATGCAGTTCACTTCAGCAACATGTTCATGAGCCAGTTGTTCTCAAACCTGCACAGAGGGAATATTTACTTTTCAGGTCCAATCAATCCCATCATAATTTATCAATGACTACAGTCCCTGCAGATTATAACATTCATACCTGAAATCAATTTGGCCAATTTTAACTGATTTTCTAACAATTAAAGAGGTATGAAAGAAAATAAAGTCAAATCTCACAAATGCCAGTCATGTATGGCAGACATAGAACTGTTACACTCTAGAATATGAGAGGTAATTTATTCTTTACTGTGTGATGGAATTGCATTGTTACAAATTATACATGGTCCCTTGGAACTGGACAGTGGAAGGTTTAATGACAATAGGACAAAAGAGATCAAAATTGGAGATGTGCAGATATTTCTGCCCATTGGTGCTGACAGGAATCAGATGGTGTAATCTCAGTATTAGAGATAATCAATGCAGTAAAACAATTGTTCCTGATGCTTTTCCTTTACAGATTGTGTCTCCATGCAAAGGCTGTTTTTGTTTGCTAGGTTCTAACATTCACAAGAGGGGAAACTGAAGCAATAGGCCAAAGGCAATGTCACTTAACATCTATCAAAGTCAAATGCTGCTGTTACAATACTCCATCTGTTTTGCTGGAATACAGAAAGACTTATAAAATACAAATTGCCTACTTTAAGGTTTAAGCTGCTATGCATGCTCCAGAAAGCTGAGGACAGAAAATAATAATTAATTTGTGAGGAATTGATAAGGAGGCAGTGCTATGACTTTGGAAAAGTAAGCTTTGATGTGCTCTGATTGACGATTTGAAGATTGTGAAGTGAAATGACAAATCAAAACATGTTCTTCACTGTGACAAAGGGTTCCGATTCCAGGACACAAGTTTAAAACTATGGTTATTAAGGGAATAAGAATAAGTGTAGACCATTTGTCCCTTCAAATAATTTCTACGGTTATATTCGACATCGGCTAGTTAGTTCCACAAACCTCCAAGTAACGAACCTATCACAAAATCTCTTCGTTCATTTGATATCCTATATTAAAACACCTTTCAGCCTCAGTCTTGAAAAATTAAATTAACAGCCTTTTGATGATTTTCACTGTCACCTATACAAGAAATGGCTTTGTTATTTCCTAAATGTGCAAACTCCATTTTAACATTTATTGTCTTCTGGTCTAGTAAGAGCTTTTCTGCATCTACCTGTCTTTTTTGCAATTTGAACAGCTTGATTACATCATATTAACATTTTCAACTCCAAGGAATACAGATCAGCTTCTACATCCTGTCCTCACTATTTATGGACCTTTATATATGTATATTCCTTGAGGTGCATTGCCCAAAACTGTACACAGTGTCCCACGTATAACTCGAACACCACTTCCTCATTGTTGAACTCCAGTCCCCTCAAGATAAAGGTTAATATTATACTGGTCTGTGTTGTCAAAAGTTCTCGTCCATATTCACAACATTGCAAGATCTCATAGTTATGACTTAAAATAAATGAGACCAAGTAAGGATGACAGATTTCCTTCCCGAAAGGACATTTGTAAACTAGGTGGGTTCTTATGAAAGTCAGCAGTGGTTTTTAATTGAATTCAAATCGAACCATCTGCCACAGTGTGATTCAAACCAGGAGTAATAGATTGAGTTAAGTGGTACTACCACTATACCTAAAGCTTGTGTGCTTTAGGTGATATCAGTCTTTAATTCAATTCTCAATATATGACTCAAACAGTCATCCCATCATGAAACGCAACTGGACTGCAAACAGTTAAGCAGAAGAAGCTGGATACTTGCTCCATTTACTGAAGCATGCAACAGGAATCCTATAATGGGCCTGAGACTCCAGATTGGCATCTGTCTGTAAATGAGCATATTTACATCCAATTTCTCTCTACTCCCTGTTTTTCACCATAGAATAAGACAGAAGAGAAATTTGAAAGGGAAAAAATATCACTGGTTGAAGTTATTTGTAAAATAATTCATAAGACTGAAATATGAAATATACCCTTCTTTTTCCCATATTCATCTCTTTGTCACTTAACTACTGACATGATGATTTTTCTGTGAAAACTCTTACCAGAATAAGTGTATTTAAACATCTGAAATAACAGCAATTCAGATTACTATAATCTGTAATTGCACATTTAGTACAATTTTTGTATTTGTTTTAAAATGGTCGACATAAAATATCAATCGAAAAATACTTTTAAATTTACTGATTTGTCCTGTAGCTTATTTTTCTCCTTCTCTCAACTGAAGATTTAGTTCCTGCCGGATTCTGTCTCATTAGAACTGACTAATCTTGTTGCCCTCAAACAAATGGCTATGCTTCTTGACAGTGCCTTGCAGCATATTATTAAACTAGAGAGATAAGGCTCAGCCAGATCCTGTCTCCACCTTGACTAATCTAAGTGATGTATTCTCCAATGTGGCATATATTGAGCAGCAATTAATACTGTAAAGTTGGCTTATTTATCCATTCCCAGGGCAATTAGCATTTATGACATGGCAGCCCATCAGAACACTGTTTGTATGTCAATGGGGTTAGGTCCCTGAGGTATTGTGGTATGGTGTTTCTTCGCAGGTGTGCTTTTATCATAGACTGGCCTGAAACACAAGTATCAAATGTGATGATACCATACCCTTCTATTTTCCTCTTTCATCAGTATATCTTGAATATGAGAGGCCCGTTTCATTAGACATTATGCAAATACAGAATTTTGTCGTGGGATTCCTCAATGCCAATCTGCCCAAGCCAGTTGCTAATTTAGTAAGCTGCAGTTTTCACAGTTTAGGAAGCCATCTAAAATGGGCATTTGGTCCTTAGAGAAAGCTGATGTAGAGCCGGCAGGCCATTCAGGAGCCCACTACAAAACAAATGTCCAACCATCGTAAAAGGAATAGAAACTCTCATTTCGAGGATGTGCAAGGGGTAAGATGTATTTTGTTACAAGATGTATTTCTGGAGAATCAAGAGGAGTAAAAGCACACTCTCACCTCTGGGTCAGGAGATTATGGTTCAGGTCTTGCTCCAGAGATGTGAATGTACAATCTGGACTGATATCAAAGTATAGTCCTGAAGTAGGTCTGCACATTTGGAAACCCAATCATTTAGATCAGCCATTAAGCCAAGACCCAGGTGCCCTGTCAAGTGGATATGAAATATTCCTTGGCGTTCGATTGAAGAAGAGCTGATGGGTTCTCCCTGATGATGGGCTTATGCCCAAAACATTGATTCTCCTGCTCATAGGATGCTGCCTGACCTGTTGTGCTTTTCCAGCACCACACTCTCGACTCTGATCTCTAACATCTGCAGTCCTCACCTCTCCTGGATCTTCCCTGTGTCCAGGTCAACAATTATCCATCAATTTAAAAAAAGAGGAGCAGGAGTAAAAAATGGAACACCTTAAATCTTCACTGCCATTTAAATTGATCATGCTGATCTTCTGCCTGAGATCCACTTTTCCCCACCAATCTGTTGAATCCCAAAATAAACTGTGGTGGAACATCCATAATCATCTGATGCGTAAGCTTAGAAATATTCATGACCCTTCAATTCCATGACCCCTGGCCCAGCTAAGCAAGAGGGAGAACTGAGTGACCATTAGATGAAATGTACTGGGGAATGTAGATTGGGAATGGCTGTTTGTTGGTAATTCCATATCTGGCATGTCGGAGTCTTCTAAAGATCAGTTAGTTAAAGTTCAGGACCAGTATGTTTCTGTGAAAATAAAGGATGAGTGTGTCAAGATTTGTGAACCTTGGAAGACAAGAGAAATTGAGAACTTAGTCAAAAACAAAAAGATGTATGTAAGGTTTAGGAATCTGAAAACAGAGAGCACCCTCAAAAAATATGAAGGTAGTAGAAGAGAAGAAATTAAAAGGGGCTGGTTTTTGGCTAGCAGGATTAAGGAAAATTCCAAGGCATTTTATATGTAGATATGAAATAAGAAGATTGTTAGGGAAAGGGCAAACCCACTCAAGGACAAATGAGGGAATTTTGTGTGGAGCAGGAGGAATGATTGAGGTCCTGAACAAATATTTTGCATTGGTATTCACAAAGGAGAAGGAAATAGTGGACAGCAAGAGTTGGGAGGGACATGATGATATTCTAGGGCATGTCAATATGAAAAAAAAGGAGGTGTTGGATGTTTTGAAAAGGATTTAAGGTAGACAAGTCTTCAGGACATGATGGGATCTATCTCAGAATACTGTGGGAGACAGATAAGGAAATTTGTGGGGCCTTGTATGAAATTTTTGTATCCTCTTGAGGTCTCAGGGGACTGGAGAATGGCCAATATTGTTAATTTATTTCAGAAAGACAATAGGGATAATATAGGATATTACAGGTCAAGGAACCTTATGTCAGTGGTCGAGACATTTTTTGAGAAGATTCTTAGAGCTACATTTAGAAAAATGTCGACTTATCAGTGACGAGTAGCATGGCTTTGGCTGGGAAAATCGTGTCTCACAAACTTGATTGAGTTTTTTGATGAAGCGACAAAGATGATTGATGAGGACAGGACAGTAGTAGTTGTCGAGATGACTTCAGCAAAACCTTTGACAAAGCCCCTCTTGGCAGGTTGATACAAAAGATGAAGTCATATGGAATCCATAATGAGCTAATAAGATAGATACACAACTTCCTTGGTCGAAAAGTATGGTGCTGGAAAAGCACAGCAGGTCAGGCAGCATCCGAAGAGCAGGAGAGTCGACACTTCAGGCATGATTACATTCCTGATGAAGGGCTTATGTCCAAAACATAGGTTCTCCTGCTGTTTGGATGTTGACTGGTCTGCTGTGCTTTTCCAGTGCCATATTTTTTGACTCTGACTCTCCAGCATCCACACTCCTCACTTTGTCCAGAGAACTGTCTTGGTCAGAGAAGACAGAGAGTAGTGGTGGAAGGCTCCTTTTCAGATTGAAGATCTGTGACCAGTGGTGGTTTGCAGGGATCAGTGCTGAGACCCCTACTGTGTAAAATACTTATTAAGGATTTGCAGGAGAATGTAGGTGGACTGGTAAGTAAGTTTGTGAATGATCCACATGTTGGGGGAGCTGTGGATAGTAAGCTGAATTGGCAGAAGATATAGGAGGCAATGAATAGGTTCGCAATTTGTGTGGAGAAATTGCAGATGTAGTTTAATCCAGACAAAATGAGGTTAAAAGTTTTGGAGGATCAGATGCAGGAGGGGAGTATACGGTCAATGGCAGAACAGTTAATGGCATCACCATAGAGATGGATACAGGTGTACAGGTCCACAGTTCCCTGAAAGTGGCAACACAAGTGAACATGGTGGTCAAGAAGGCATATGGTATGCTTGCCTTCATCGGTCAGGCATAAAGTATAAAAATTGGCAAGTTATGTTGCAGCTATATAAAAATGTAGTTAGGCCACATTTGGAATATTGTGTGCACTTCTGGTTGCCACACTATCAGAAGGATATGGAGGCTTTGGAGAGGGTACAGAAACAGTTTACCAAGATGTTGCCTGGCGTGGAGGGTACCAGCTGTAAGGAGAGATTGGACAAATGTAGTTTGTTTTTAATTGAGCGTCAAAGGATTGAGGGGGTGGGGTGGGAGGCGACCTAAAGGAAGTTTACAGAAATGTGAGAGCATGGATAGAATGGATAGTCACAGTCTTTTTCCAAGAGTAGAAATGGCAATTACTAGGCAGATAGTTTTCAGTAAAAGAGGGGGAGTTTAAAGGAGATGTGAGAGGCAGATTTTAACCCAGAGTCATAGAGTCTTATGACACGGAAGCAGACCCTTCAGTCCGACTTGTCTATGCCATCCAACTTTCCCAAGCTATATTTGTTTTATTTGCCTGTATTTGACCCATATCCCTCTCGAGCCTTCCTCTTCATGTACCCTGTCCAACCGTCTTTTAAGTATTGTATCTGTATCTATCACTTCTTTTGGCAGTTCTTTCCATATATGCAGCATCCTCTGTGTGAAAAAAAATTGTATTTTTGAATTTCCCTACCTTAGGGAAAAGATCTTTGCTATTCACCTAATGGTTTTTACTTTACAAAGTCATCATGTGTTGGTGCAGTTATGGTGGCAATGGTGTCTGTTCTGTATTGATCTTTGTTCTTTGAAAGGAGTTCCAGAGCAGCACAGCACATAGTCAAGGAGGCAAGTTTAGAATTATAGTGTGAGACAACCTTTTGGCCTCAGAAAATAATTCTCTGTGAAACTTAATGAAAATGACACATTGAGTCACAGAATCGTAGAGATGTACAGCACGTAAACAGACCATTCAATCCAGCTCATCCATGCTGACCAGGTGTGCTAAATTAATCTAATCCCATTTGCCTGCATTTGGCCCATATCCCTCTAAATCCTTCCTATTCATATACTCATCCAAATGCCTTTTAAATGTTATAATTTGTACCAGCCTTCACCACTTCCTCTGGCAACTCATTCCATACACACACCACAGTCTGTGAGAAAAACTTGTCCCCTGGTCCCTTTTAAATCTTGAACCTCTCACCTCAAACTTATGCCCTCTAGTTTTAGACTTTCCTACCCTGAGGAAAATACCTTGTCTATTTACCCTATCCATGCCCCTCATGAGTTTATAAACCTCCATATGGTCACCCCTCAGCCTCTGACACCCCAGGGAAAATAGCCCCAGCTTATTCAGCCTCGTCCTATAGCTTAAACCCTCCAACCCTGGCAACACCTTTGTAAATCTTTTTGGAGTTTCACAACATCCTTCCTGTAGCAGGGAGACTGGAATTGCTGACAGCATTCCAAAAGTGGCCTAACCATTGTCCTGTACAGCAGCAATGTGACCTCCCAACGTCTATACTCAATACTCTGACCAATAAAGGAAAGCATACCAAATGCTTTCTTCATTATCCTATCTACCTGTGACTCTACTTTTAAGGAATTATGAACCTGCATTCCAAATTCAGCAACACTCTCATGGACCTTGCCATCAAGTGTATAAGTCCTGCCCTGATTTGTTTTTCCAAAATGCAGCACTTCACATTTATCTAAATTAAGCTCCATCTACTACTCCTCAGCCCATTGGCCCATCTGATCAAGATCCTGTTGTACTCTGAGGTAACCTTCTTCCCTGTCCGCTATACCTCCAATTTTGATGTCATCGGCAAACGTACTAACCATAACTGCTATGTTCACATCCAAATCATTTACATAAATGATGAAAAGCAGTGGACCCTGCACTGATCCTTGTGGGACGTTGCTGGTCACAGACCCTCAGTCTGAAAAGGAATCTTCTAACGCCACCATCTGTCTTCTACTTCTAAGCCAGTTCTGTATCAAAAAGCTAGTTCACTCTCTATTCAGTGTGATCTAATCTTATTCACCAGTCTACCATGAGGAACCTTGCCGAATGCCTTACTGAAGTCCACATAGATCATGTTCACTGCTCTGCCCTCATCTATTCTCTTTGTTATTTCTTCAAAAAGCTCAATCAAGTTCATGAGACACAATTTCCGACGCACAAGGCCATGCTGACTATCCCTAATCAGTCCTTGCCTTTCCGAATGCATGTAAATCCTATCTCTCAGGATTCACTCCAACAACTTTCCCCCCACCAATGTCAAGGCTCACTCGTCTGTAGTTCCCTGGCTATTCCTTACCACTTTTCTTAAATAATGGCAACACGTTAGCTAACCTCCAGTCTTCCAGCACCTTGCCTGCAACTATCAATGATACAAATATCTCCGTAAGGGCCCAGTAATCGCTTCCCATCTTAATCAATTTCTGGTAAGATTCCAGAAATGCCCCAGAATTTTTTAAATTACTAATTTCAAGTTAACTGTTCTCCTATAGTTCCTCCTGTGTCATTCTCCATTCATCCTTTAATAGCAGTGTTACATTTCCTAACTTGTAATCCACTAGGGCCGTTCCAAAATCTAGCAAATTATGGAAAATCTTGGCAGCAAATCCATTTTGCACCATAGAACAGAAGGATCTAGGAATATGCTTTCTCTGCTGATAGCAACTATTGAAGTTTCCCTCTCTTTCTTGTCCCTTGGTTACAGTTTATTTCTGATAGGTAGTCAAAATTCCATCTTGCAGACATCTACATACCATTTGGTCAAGGTTTTTGCCATTTCCTCATTCCTCGTGGTAATGTCTGCTGCCTCAGCTACCAAGCGATCATTACTTACTTTCATACTCTATTCACTTTTTTATGACCTGATAAAAGTTCACGTAATGTGTTTTTTTTTAATTTCCAGACTATTTTGCTTTCATGTTCCATTTCTTTTCTGTCTTTTTACAAATTTTAATTTCTCTTTTTGAGTTTTTGAAAGCTCTCCTGAGCCTCAGGCGTATTACTATTTGTTATAGCATTATAAGCCTCTTTTCTTAAGTTCAATAGTAACCACAGATGAATCTTTTACACTTTGCTTCTAAAGACTGAAAATATGATTATTTAACTATTAATTTCACCATTCAATCAACATTATTGTCTACTTATCTACTAACCGATTCAACCTTAACCGTGTCATGGAATTGACTTTGTTTTTAGCAAAGATTCTTGTTTTGGGCACAATTATTTCACTCTTAAAGTGGAAATTATTGTCACTGATTTTTCTCAAACAGAGTGTTGCTATTAGATCACTAATTAACCCTGCCTCAGGTCCAATATTAGATCTAAAATAGCATTTTCCCCAGTTAGCTCCACAAGGCATTGTTCCAGAAAGCTCCAGAATCTTATAGACCACCTTTGCCACTTTTAGTTTGTCAATTCTATATGAATATAACATCCCTCACATTGATGTTGTTAAAAGATTCAATTATTTCTTATTTAAAGCTCTATCCAATGGTGTGACTACTATCAGGCGACCAATGAACTACACACACCAGCATTTTCTGACCATTACTTTTCCTAATCTCCATCTGTACTAATTCTAGTTCCTTCTGAGACAAGATACTTTCTTTCTATTTTCCTTATGTAACTCTTTTATTGTGAGAGCTGCCCGTTTCGAGCTGTCTTTTCAGACTCTTAAGTGTCTTGAAACAGTTATTTCCAAAACTTGGCCACCATGCAACCATGTCTATGTAATAGTGATTAGTCCACCCCATTTAATACCATTTGTGCTACTGCTTTATATAGTACAAATATAAAGTATTGCTTCACTACTGTGCATGATTCATACATTCAGATAAATGATCATTAATTTAAATGTTAGAATACTATTCTTTGTAATGACAGCAATCACTGATGCACAATTATCTTTAAACTATTTTCCCTTCCTCCTCCATTCTTCTTGCCTTTTTCTTTCTTCTTGGCTAAAATACGGTATTCCTCTATGACCTTCACTTTTCTCTTTAGTTTTCCAGATTTTCTTTCCTCTGAACCTTACATAGAATAGATAGTTTCAACCCCCAGTCACCATCACCCTGGTTGTACTATTAACAAAAATGTCAATCACAACTAATGAACTGGAGGCTGTCTCAACAGCTCCCTTTTTCCCCAATATAGTGTCAGTGTCCCTGATTCAAAACCCCTTCTTTCCACTTATCTGTTTGAGTTTAAATCTCAAACCTGCTTGGCCCTCTGCCAATTTACATGAGGGTCAGATATTAATCCAAAGATTTTTAAACTTACAACTCAGTTCCTCAAACTACTTTATTGGCACATCATTGCTTGTTCTACCTATGTCATTGTTCCTATCTGGACCACAACTGAATATTTTTGTTTCACTCCGAGATCTTGTCCAAACACAAGAAAACTATTTAATCTTGAGACCAAGCAGGTAGCACATGAGCTGGAATTTCTGAGAAGTGGCAAGCACACACAGTTGAAAGAAGAAAAGACAGCATTGGTTGTTGGGTCTGGGTCTGACTGTTCACTGGGTATATTCTGCAATAACACCATGGCACTCTGTAGTACTTACTAAATAGTTTCCTGCACCATGTATCAATAGTCAAGCCATCTGCCAGACTTCATTCTCAACTAGCAAGACCTAAGACCTCTTTGTCAATTCAAGGGCTAAAATAATTGATCTTGCAATGATCACATTCCTGACTGTGGAGGCTTGTTGTGCACGAATCAATTGTTGTTTGTCCTACATTACAGCAATGACTATACTTCAGAAGTGCTTCATTGTTTGTAAAGTGTTTTATGATGCCCTGAAAGTGTCAAAGCAAATAGATTTCTTTCTTCCTTGCTTTGTTCCTTTACATAAGCCAAGCTTATATAAACCTTCAGTGTCGATGTGCAAGTAGGAAATGTATCTCAGGTGAAAACCTCATATAAAACTCATGGCTGTGCAGCATCATCATGTATGCCTTTAGCTTGGAATCAGTCATTGTTTTCTTTCATGTGAGCTTTGTAGAGACAAAAGCAAGTTTTACTCTGTCGCAGAAACACCTCTTTATGCAAAGCTGTGCCTAATAACAGGGTACTGGAAAGACAGGTCAGCTAACAGACAAAACTCAGCTGCATTCATTCAATAAACTGCAATGGTAGCATTTACTATGAATGATGTGCCAGCTGGAACATAAATTTAGCCTTCTTTAGAGTGATAGGTAGCCTGTGGGTTTTGGATGTTGCTTCATCATAGCTCGTAATAATCTGGAGATATTCTAAAATGTCTGCAATGGAGAGAGAGACCATTGAATGCATCTAATGAATTGTTTAACCTTGCTGTTTGGTTGTTGACTGGGAAAGTTGATAAACCTTCCCCAGGCTAATATCTGAGGCTGAACCTTATCAAATAGTGTTGTCTTGCTATCTTTGTGTCATATTTGAACCCAAAATAGGCTTGTGGTCACATATGCGTGCCATCTCTGAGTATATCTCTGTATCAGTAACATGCTCTGCCCCTGCTGAGATTCTGCTGCTGAGACCTTTGCCAGTTTTTTTCGTTAACTCAAGACTTGACGAAGTCAATGTAGTCTGAGGTGGCCTTGCACATTCTACCCCGTGGAAATTTGAAGTCAGACAAAACTCTGATGCCTGTGTCCTTACTCAACACCTAGTCCTATTCAACCATATATTTGCTAAGTAAATTGGTTCCCAAGTTAAGCAACACCTCCATTTTAAAATTCTCATCCTTATTTTCAAATTGGTCTGTGCTCAACCTTTCCAATATCTGTATTCATTCCATACCCCACAGCCCTTTGTGTTATCTACATTCCTCCAATTATGATCTCTTGAATGCCCCAACTTCAGTCAGTCCAATATGAGTAGTCCTGATCTCAGCTGAAAGGACCTTAAAAGCTTTGTATTTTCCTCTCCATCTTTTTCAGCCTCTCTGCCTCTCTTTCCACTTTTAATCAACTTCCTTTTAGCCAAATGTTAGGTCATTTGTCCTGCTATCTATTTATTTGCTTTTGTGTCTTTTTTTTCTCGCAATGCTCCCGTGAATATAAATGGAAATGGGTGTGACTTCTTCCAGCATGACAGAGAGAAAAATGGCTAAAATAACTTATTTGCTGTATAGTTATTTATTGGAAAATCCATTTGAGTTTGACAAAATTGGAATTCCTGTCTCCCACATTCTGTCATGTAGTTATGAATAAAATTAATCAGCTGGTCATGGTGGCTGATTTAGTTTTAAGTGTGGCACTGGAAAAGTACAGCAGGTCAGGCAACATCCGAGGAGCAGGAGAATTGATGTTTTGGGCATAAGCCCTTCATCAGTAATTCCTGATGAAGGGCTTATGCCCGAAATGTCGATTCTCCTGCTCCTCAGATGCTGCCTGACCTGCTGTGCTTTTCCAGCACCACACTCTCGACTCTGATCTCCAGCATCTGCAGTTTTCACTTGCTCCTATTTATTTAGTTTTGGCTGAGATTTTGTGGATAGTTTCTTTACCTTTGCCTACCAGCTTGTAGTCCACATACCATTCGCTATGTCAACCTCTACGAATTTCTGATACCAAGTTGATTCAGTTTCATTTTTATGATTGTTATGGAAGCATTTTGACAGAGATGAGAGGTGATACTATGGTACAACTTAAACCAGATTTGGGATTAGTCTATTCAGTTGTCAACTTCACACATGATACAAGCGCCATTTGCATTTCAGATGGCAAGCTGTTTTATAATGATATAGCCAAGTACTTACTTAAATTCTGAAGTCTCTTTACCTGTGCATGGTTGCTTTTCTACCATCTAGAGAGAAATAGAGTCCTGCTCTAGATCCCACACTTCTAGAATGCAGGCCACCATTTCTCCTTTCTCAATTATCACCAATCCCCAGGCCCAACCTCAAATCTTCCAACCATCCAGCCTTTAAATCTCTTTTGATCTCAGTTTTTCTCTACGAGGCCTCACTTAAATGAGGATCCATTCATTATTAGACATTGGTTCGATCTTTACTATTTTTTGCCAGCTACTGGAGGTGCAATGAGACCTGGGTGTCCTTGTACACCAGTTGCTGAAAGTAAGCATGCAGGTGCAGCAGACTGTTTTAAAAAAAAAAGCAAATGGTATTTTGACATTCACAGTGTGAGAATTCAAGTACAGGAGCAGCATTGTCTTGTTTCAATTGCACAGGTCTTTGGTGAGACCACACCTGGTGTATTTGTCCAGTTTTGATCTCACTGTCTGAGGAAGGATGTTCTGGTTATAAAGGGACTGCAACAAAGACTTATCAACCTGGCTCCTGAATGACAAGGCTGACATATGAAGAGAGAGTGAATCGATTAGGATTCTGTTTACTGGAGTTTGGAAGAATAAAGGGTATTTCATAGAAACCTATAAATTTCTAACAGGACTAGGCAGGTTAAACACAGGAAAGATGATTCTGATGTCCATGGAGTCCAGAAACCGGGATCACACTCCAAGGGTTGGCATTTATGACTAAGTTGAGGAGAAATTTCTTCATCCAGAGAGTGGCGACCCTGCAGAATTGTCTCTTACAGAAAGCATTTGAGGCCAACATTAATTGTTTTCAAGACTGGATAAGATACAATTCTCAGGGTGAAAAAGTACGGGGCGAAACCAGGAACAGGTTATTGAATCAGATGATCAGCCATGATTCATATTGAATGATGGAGCAGAATCAAAAGGCTGAATGGCCTACCCCTTCTCCAATGTTTCTAATAAGACCTAAGATGCAATATCTTGGACACCTCAGGCTTCAGTTTTCAAATAGGCAGGTTATGCTCTGCCTCACTCACCAACAAGCTCAAATTGACTGAACTCCAACCAATATTCCTGATATTTATTTTCAAACGTTTTACAATCCTAATTTTCTGAAATTAAACAATTACTTCCTCAAAAGAAAAAAAATGACAATGGACTGTTAAGTATTTGCATTCTTATCTTTTCTATTACTCCCTCACCAACTGATGGCAATGCTAACCCTGACAGAAAACAGAAAAAAAATACCTGAAGAGATTTATTACGTGTATTTTTCTTTTCAACTTCTGGTGTAAGGTAATCCTTCACAGACATTATTCCATTAAAAGTTCTGTCCTGCACAACTGTTAAAGGTTTGTCAAGAAGTAAACAGAGTTCAACTTTGTCATGGGCTAGTTCTTTTAATTTTCAACAGTAGAATGGTATGTTGCCCAGCTGAAATGTTTAATTTTTAAAACATCAATACTAGTTGGGGCTTGATTCAGTTAGTAAAAGTCTTAATGTTTAAGAACAGTTTATGGCTATGTTTCAGTTCATGTTACCATTGTTTTATGTTCAGTTATCTTCAAAGTTGGGACAAATTGAATGGAATGTACATTATCATTGCATCAAAAGGTTTACAGAACATGTGCACATAGGCTGATGATTACCCTAATCAATCAGCTGGAATCCTATCTTGCAGGAATGTTGAAAAAAAACTCCATCAATGTTTTTATTGATAGCCTTACCTAAAATGTTGCTGAGCTGCACAAATTAGAAGAAACTCAGCAATAGTTTTGCTATGGAAATGCAAACATGTGAAATAAGAGTTAGACCATTCAGCCCCGAAAGTCTGCTCCACCATCCATTATGTTCATGGCTGATCTGCCTATATATCAAAATTCGTGTTCCTACCTATTCCCCAGTAATCTTTGATTCCTTTGTTTCTCAAAAATCTATTTACCGCCAACTTCAAAATATTAAATGATCCCACCTTCAGAGGCAGAGTGTTCCAAAGACACCACACTCTCTGAGAGAAAAAAGCTCTTCTCATCAATTTCCAAAAAGGATGTTTGCTCATTTTTATACAGGGCTACCCCATTCTGGACTTTCCCACAACTGTAAATATCCATATTGTCAAGACAGTTCAGGATCTTACACACTCCAATCAAGTCAACCCTCACTCTTCTAAACTCCATAGGCAACAGACGCAGCCTGGAAGAAATTGAGGACTGTGGATGCTGGAGATCAGAGTCAAAAAGTGTGGCGTTGGAAATGCACAACTGGTCAGGCAGCATCCGAGGAGCAGGAGAGTCGATGTTGCAAGCATCAGCCCTTCATCAGGAATGTTGGAGTTCAGAGGGGATGGTGGCAAGGTGGGAGGAAAGATGGACAGGTAGAACAGTTCAAGAGGGCGGTGCTGAGTTGGAGGGTTAGATCTGGGATAATGTAGGGGGAGGGGAAATGAGGAAACTGGTGAAATCGACATTGATTCTGTGTGGTTGGAGGGTGCCAAGGCTGAAGATGAGGCGTTCTTCCTCCAGTCGTCGGGTGGCTAGGATTTGGCAGTAGAGGAGGCCCAGGACTTGCATATTCTTGGTAGATTGGGAGAGGGAGTTGAAGTGTTCAACCACGGAGGTGGGGGGGTGGTTGTTTACAGCGTGTGTCCCAGAGATATTCTCTGAAACATTCCACAAGTTGGCATCCTGTCTTCCCGATACAGAGGAGACCACATTGAGAGCAACTGATACAGTAATTGAGGTGTTTGGAAATATAGGTAAATCTCTATTGGATGTGGAAGGACCCTTTTGGACCTTGGATGGAGGTGAGGGAGGAGGCATGGGCACAGATTTTGCACTTCCCGTGGTGGCAGGGGGAGATGCTGGGAGTGGAGGATGGGTTGGTGGGATGCGTGGGAGTTATGGAGGGAAAGGTCTCTGTGGAATGCTGATAGGCGTGGGGAGGGAAATACATCTCTGGTGGTGGGGTTGGTTTGTAGGTGGTGGAAATGGCAGAGGATGATGCGATGTATCCGGAGGTTGGTGAGGACCAGGGGTTTCTGTCCTTGTTACGGTTGGAGGGGTGGGGTTCAAGGGTGGAGTTGTGAGAAATGGAAGAGATCCCCCCCTTGTGACCCCCACATTCCTGGTGAAGAGCTTATGGTCAAAGCGTCGGTTCTCCTCCTCGGGTGCTGCCTGACCGGCTGTGGTTTTCCAACACCACACTTAGACACAGCCTGTCTAACCTATCTTCATTAGCAACCTGCTCTCTCGATATAAATTTAGGAAGTCTTCTCTGAATTGCAATGAATGCATTTATATCTTTACTTAAATAAGGAGGCAAAACTGTGTTAACCTCAGCTAAAATAAATGTAGAAACATATAATCATATTTCTCCTGAGCCAACTGAAAAAAATCCAGACTTAGTAAAAACTGATCACTGTCCAATGTTCTCTGGTGCAAGATATAATTTATTTGAAGAAAGGTTTGTCTTCATGATCTACCCATTACATTGACCATACAGGCTCAAATATAAAGGATTAAGCATTCTTGAGGGAATATGAAAGAAAGATTGAGGGCAAATTACATGCCAGGTTCTGGGGACTAAATTTTGGCTGACAATTCACTATTATACTGAGATATGAAATTCTAAACTCCAACCTTTCAGGTGGATGTTAAACATTTTCACTATAATCCTAGAGCAAGAGAATGGAACAATACTTTTCTTTCCCCTGTTAATGGACTAATTCACTAATCATTTCATTCACTGATTTATACTATTACTGTTTGTTGTAGCCGGTAAGCAGAAATTAGTTGCTGTGGTTACATTCATTACTGCGTCAAAAATATTTTACTAACTTTGAGACATGCAGAAGTCATGGAAAGTACTATACAAATGCAAGTTTTGTACTTTGCTTGGAGCACAGTTGCAAAGTACTGTAAAATGTGAACTCAGTTGTTGACAAAGAATCCCAAATATTTGTGCTGAAGTTTAGTCACGTGCAAACATCATCAATGGTTCAAACAGTTAAGGGAAACCCATATGCCCTTCCAAAAAGATGAATTGGTATAGTTTGTCTGGGAATCACATGACACAAAACAACAATAAAAATTCTACATTTAAACTATTAGGAATAAATTGTCCACTATCAATCCACAAATGTAAAAAAAACTCCGCTCAGAATTGAAAATATAAACAGAGATTAAGACCCAACAGAGCTCATAACTTAATTTTAAATTGAAGTTCTGACTTCTAAATGGTTAAAAAACAACAACTAAGGTGGAATACGTTTTAAAAAACACTTTTGGATACTCTTTGTTCATTCAGGAATCAACAAGAAAACAACTTCCTTTAATGCTCCAGTCTGATGAGGGCAGGCTTTAGACGAAGGCTGCAACTGCATATAATAACAGCCTTCAAATGTGTTGTACATCACTTTAAGTGGATCTCCTCTCAAAACAAGCACAAAGGAGCTAAGCGAAAGAGCTCGGCTTTCCTTTATCTTTCTGACATCCACTGTCTCGAGGCAGCATGTTGCACTGAAATGCTTTGGGGAGCAGTACTGCTGTTTCTCAGTGTATACCATGTATTACCCGCTGACTCTGCTTCATTCACAGGCTGCAAGAATGTCCACTATGACCTGGTCTTTCTGCTGGATACGTCCTACAGCGTGGGCAAGGAGAACTTTGAAAAAGTCAGGCAGTGGGTGGCCAACTTGGCGGGGACGTTTGATATTGGTCCAGACAAGACGAGAGTAGGGGTCGTAAGCTACAGTGACAAGCCTCACACAGAGTTCAACTTAGGCACTTACCAGAACATAGAAGATATCAAGCAGGCTGCAGCGGGCATCAGGTATCGCCGAGGGAATACTGTGACTGGAGAAGCCATTGGCTATGTCACCTTGAATAGCTTCTCACAGCAAGCTGGTGGGAGACCCAATGATCCAAACATTCAGAAAGTAGTCATTCTTTTGACGGATGGCAGAAGTCAGGATGAAGTGTTGCCCAATGCCACATTGGCTCACTCTGCTGGCATCAGGCTGTTTGCTGTGGGTGTTGGTGATGCCCTTAAAGAAGAACTGGAGGAGATTGCCTCAGAACCCAAATCAGCTCACATGTTCCACGTTACTGACTTCAATGCCATCGATAAGATCCGAGGAGTGTTGCGACAAAGACTGTGTCAAAGTAAGTACTTACTGTTTATCTTGTGGCAAAGATGATATTACCTAACCATTATGCAAAACAACTTCCATCATTTTAATGTGATAATCTTCATATGCCTGTGAACATTTGTCCTTCCATTTTTATAATGATGTTACAGTGATTATTGATAATTACAAACAATATCAGAAGCCACTGCCTGAGGCTGTAAAACACTCATGATTGGATAAGCAAAGATCGTTTTGGTGAAGATTGTCAAATACAGTCTATATTATGTGTGATATTGTCAATGATTTCTCAGGATTGGGCCTGAATTAAATCTTAGCAGTGAGATGTGGAGTCAAATAGATGTTCCACTGCTCTGCTTTGGTGTGGCCTAAAATCACTCAGTTTTTACAAGTTGCCAGCTGACTGGTTAGGCTTCTTTGGAGATGGCCAAGGGCATGTGGGAGTGATGTGAATTCAGGGTGAGAGCAGTGGAGTGGAAGAAAGCTCCTCTTCAATTGAAAAGAACTCTATAATAATTCATTGTTTTGTGGGAACCCTAAAGGTGATTTGACATCTGGAGAAAGTAGGGGGGAATTGAGGACTGCAGATGCTGGAGATCAGAGTCAACAGGTGTGGTGTTGGAAAAGCACAGCCGGTCAGGCAGCACCTGAGGAGCAATAGAGTTGACCTTTCGGGCATAAACTCTTCATCTGGAGAAAGCACCCAGCCCTTTCCCTGTGAAACAAGAACAGCGATGTTTGGGGAAACTTAACAGGTGTGACAACACCAATGGAGAGAAAGCAAGATTAACATTTTGAGTCTAGTGATTCTTCTTCATAACTGATGGCAGATGCTGCCAGACCAGTTGTATTTCTCCATCAATTTCTGTTTTTTGTTTCAAACTTTAGCATCCAAATTCTTTGTTTTGCTTCAGCCTTTTCCCCATGAAAATTGCCAAGCCAAGCATGTAACACCTGCCATTGCATATTGAAGCAGCTTTCCACTTGGGTTTGGGCAGCTGTGTACAACTCTCACTAGCAATCCCTACTAACAACCATGCCTGAAATGTGAGTCAGCCCAGACATTGTGTGTTTGTGATCTCCACTGGAATCTCCTCAACCGATCTTTCGTTTGTGAGGTGAGGTATACAGTGCACGCAATTGAAAATGCCTTCACATGTCCTTTAGGAGATCTGCCACTTAAATCAAACATTGGTAACTGGAAAAGATAAATGAACAGAACTACCAGCTTTGTATCAAAGATTGTTCAATCTGACAAGTTGACTTGTCTGAACGCCTGTGGATTTGTTTGTGTGTGAGAGAATGTTCAAGCACGTGAGGGACAAACCACTAGAGGGATATGGTAATAGAATTAATTAAATTAGGGTAGGAGGAGGCTATTGTGTAGCACGAACATGGCCTTAGACTTGTTCGACCATGTAACATGGTTCTATGTTATAAATTCAATGCAGTGTCTGTTTCTGTGCACAAATAACCATCATATCAACTTGAAATAATGCCTCACCATGTCCACCCTCTTCCAAAAAAAAACATTCAGTTCTTAGATTGATGAATTATTTCTTTACATTATTGTTCAATGTGAATCAGCCATTTGTGGGAAAACTAGTTCATTTTGTTTGCTGATGCTATGCAATTTTAATCTGCAACACTCCCAACTATGTGTAGAAATTTACAAAAAGGATTTTGTTTTTGTTCTGGAATTGATTTTGCTTTCATGAATTGAGCAGATATGTGGTAAGTGAAGGTTTGCGCTTTGAAATTTATTTCCCTTGGATCCTGAAGCCTGGCAGTAATTTTCACAGGGTATTTCTTTGTGACTGTTCCTGCTCTGGCACTGTCACTTTACCATAAAAGTGGAGTGGATGGAAAATCAATCTTCACATAAGCAGGATTTATGCAGAAAGCTTCTTCCAGCAGATCAGTTGAAACCCTGAAGCAATCAACCTGTGTGATTTTAATGCCTTTGGATTGGGTTGGGTCTCAGAATGAGGCTCCAGGGTGAAGATATTAGTGTTCTTACGCCACTGAATTAGCCACTTACCAAAAAAAGAAGTCTCGTCATGTCTAGCCCAGGCATAAGTGAGGTGATCCAAAATATTTCTGCTGATTGATTTATTTTAAGAGCTGCACACTCAAAGGAAAACTAATGACAGTTCTTTCCATTTTCACTGGATGAAACATCTAATTATTCATGAAACTCGCAAATGACTTGGAAGAAGTAATTAAAGGGCACCGTCTTCATCTTCAGGGCGCGAGCAAAGGCAAGCCAGCTCTGAATCATTTTTGACTGAATGATGTCACACACATGGCGTTCTAACAATCCTGTGTTTTCATGTGGATTATCTATTCACTGGGTATTTGTCATAGAGAGAATATGGGTTTCCCAAAAATATTTTGATCAAGCTGTGCCCCTTTCATTACTGGGAAAACCATTGAGACTGTGAGTATTCTGAACATTCAATTCTATTCAACGGAGGTGTCATTAAAAAGGTCATGATGTGAATCTTTGTTTGAGCCTAATATTGACCACTGTACACAATAGTTCTGTGCTGTGTCAGTGTCCTGTTGTTGCACAAGTTTAGAAAATCCCTGAATGCTTATTCCTGTTCCATGAGTCTGCCTTCACACTTGGAGCATTTTGAACTTGTTCTGGGATATGGGTGCAATGGGCAAGGTCACAATTATTGCCCACCTCCATTGTCCTGATTTTGCTTTGACTGATGCAGATCTTGTGATAATAGAGGTCTCTTAAAGGGATTTCCAGTAAATAAAAACTGATATAATTGTGTATGCTATAAATCAGAAACGAAATGGAAATTGCTAGATAAGTTCAGCTGGACTGCAGCATCTGGAAGAGTAACTCAACCCAAAATGTTAACCAGCAATTTCCATTTTTCTTAGGGATTTTCAGTGTTTAGACTGATGGAACAATAATGTATACTCAGGTCAGAAAATTGGTGTTCCATGAAATTACTTCCCTTGTTCTTCTGGATGGTAGAGGTCAATGCTGAGTGAAGTGCAGTTGGAATAATCTAAGTTACATTAGTGCATCTTGTAGATGGTACATGGACCATAAGTTGTGTGGTGAGTACTCTGTCACAACTTTGAATTAGACCAGCAATTGGCTGGATTGCTCACTGTCATCACACTCACTCACTCTGAGCCTACTGTATGCTCACTGGATCCATGCTTTGCCTTGCCTTTTACACCATCAGCCAGAGATCTGAGGCTCCTACTAACAATGTCTATTATCATTTAGTGCAGGCACACAGCCAGGAAGTTTGCCACGTTTGTCAGTAGATTTCAGTCCAATTCAGTCTTTTGCTCAGAGGATCCCATCACAGGGACAGCCTCCAATACCAGTTTAGACATTTGGAAAAGGTCAGTTTGTCATTCTGGGTGGTCAGAGACTGGATGCTCTTCACAGGGAGAGAGGGGGAACTGAGTGTCAAACCATCTGTCTTGATTCCCTTTGGCACAATGGTGGGCTGTTTTCCTCCTGGATTGAGGCAGAAGCAGGTGTGACAGGAGATGAAAGTGAATGAAGCATTGCGTATGACAGTTGGTGGAGATGGGGAGGTGTCCTGGGTGAATGAGTAGGCAGTGTAAAGGGTGAGTGCTATTGGGGTTTGGAGTGGATGAGCGTAACAATATAATGAAAATGACAAAGCATTGGAAATGGGTAGAGTAGCAGACATCGAGTGAGTGTGAGCTACCTGAGAGAAGAGAGTGACATGCTAACAGAGTGGAGAACGTCATTGACTTTCTTCCTACGTTATTGTGCATTCTTCCAGATTACTAAGACTGCTCTAAAAGTGACAACCTTGGGTCAGACTGAAATGGTCCAGTGTTCTGGCCTTCAACACTGGTCCTGGCAGAGGAGAAAATCCCACCTGTGTATCATGACCAGTTGCCCCCTGTTTGTCAAGCCTGGGCAAACATTAGCAACAGTGCAGGGAAGCTCTGCACTGACAGTGCTTGGCCATTGCACAACAGGTTTTTAAAGATGGTGCTAGTGGCAATTTTAGGATTGCTGGCAAATTGTTGCAGGTATGCTACATTGGTAAGATATGGTGGAACTGAAATGTGATACTCACCACAACAGCTGCACTGCTGATTACTGCAGTAAGTTCAGTGCAGTAAGAAAACTCATGTGGCTTCGTGGTGAGAATCAGTCCATCAAACTTCTCCCGGCTTGCACTTAGTCAAAAAAAATTAGTAACATTCATAAGTCCTATTATTCCCATGTCCAATAATTGAATAGCATGGATTGATGCCTGGACACAGTGTGGCCTCTGTTGATGAAATGATAATTCTGTAACCAAAATTCTATCCCCTGCTTTTTTCCCTTTCAACTCTATTCATATAAGATAAGGAAAGCAAAATGAATAATTTTATTTTCACAGTTGGTTACTGAATAGTTGAAATATTCAGGTGTATGTAACGGAAATGCTGGCAACTTTGAAAATGCTGTAGTTATCTGTCAGAATTCAGTTGTTGAACTTCATAATCCATTTTCCCTGAAAACCCAAGTTTGATCATATATAGGTTGGAATGTGGCTTTGTCACTCATCTGTGATTACTGTTCACTTCATACATAAACATACCTTTAAATCACTCATGAAACCTTGTCCATTCTAATCAATGCAGCTCAGTAATGTCTGTGCCTTTAACTGCTGACAGCCACCACACTGTTGGCACTCAGCACTCAATTAGTGAGCAGTCACTCACAACATAAAGATTGCCAAGTCCAGACAGTCAGCTTACTTATCTTTACACAAGTATTTTATTCTGAAAATGTGTTGCTGGAAAAGCGCAGCAGGTCAGGCAGCATCCAAGGAACAGGAGAATCGACGTTTCGGGCATAAGCCCTTCTTCAGGAATGAGGAAAGTGTGTCCAGCAGGCTAGGATAAAACGTAGGGAGGTGGGACTTGGGGGAGGGGTTTTGGAAATGCGATAGGTGGAGGGAGGTCAAGGTGAGGGTGATAGGACGGAGTGAGGTGGGGGCGGAGAGGTCAGGAAGATGATTGCAGGTTAGGAAGGCGGTGCTGAGTTCGATGGATTTGACTGAGACAAGGTGAGGGGAG
>NC_057713.1:24407278-24418274 GCF_004010195.1 Chiloscyllium plagiosum
CATCAGTACAGAGCTCTCTCATTTCTGATCCTCCATCAGTGCAGAGCTCCCTCAGAAGCGACACCCCATCAGTACAGAGCTCTCTCAGTAGTTACCCATCATCAGTACAGAGCTCTCTCATTTCTGATCCTCCATCAGTGCAGAGCTCCCTCAGAAGCGACACCCCATCAGTACAGAGCTCTCTCAGTAGTTACCCATCATCAGTACAGAGCTCTCTCATTTCTGATCCTCCATCAGTGCAGAGCTCCCTCAGAAGCGACACCCCATCAGTACAGAGCTCTCTCAGTAGTTACCCATCATCAGTACAGAGCTCTCTCATTTCTGATCCTCCATCAGTGCAGAGCTCCCTCAGAAGCGACACCCCATCAGTACAGAGCTCTCTCAGTAGTTACCCATCATCAGTACAGAGCTCTCTCATTTCTGATCCTCCATCAGTGCAGAGCTCCCTCAGAAGCGACACCCCATCAGTACAGAGCTCTCTCAGTAGTTACCCATCATCAGTACAGAGCTCTCTCATTTCTGATCCTCCATCAGTGCAGAGCTCCCTCAGAAGCGACACCCCATCAGTACAGAGCTCTCTCAGTAGTTACCCATCATCAGTACAGAGCTCTCTCATTTCTGACCCTCCATCAGTGCAGAGCTCCCTCAGAACTGACCCTCCATCAGTGCAGAGCTCCCTCAGATGCGACACTCCATCAGTACAGAGCTCCCTCAGTACTGACACACCTTCAGTGCTGAGCTCCCTAAATACTGACCCTCCATCAGTGCAGAGCTCCCTCAGTCCTGACCGTCCATCAGTGCAGAGCTCCCTCAGTACTGACCCTCCATCCGTGCGGAGCTCCCTCAGTACTCACCCTCCATCAGTACAGAGCTCCCTCAGTACTGACCCTCCATCCGTGCGGAGCTCCCTCAGTACTCACCCTCCATCAGTACAGAGCTCCCTCAGTACTGACACACCTTCAGTGCTGAGCTCCCTCAGTCCTGACCGTCCATCAGTGCAGAGCTCCCTCAGAACTGACCCTCCATCAGTGCAGAGCTCCCTCAGTAGTGACCCTCCATCAGTGCAGAGCTCCCTCAGTACTGACCCTCCATCCGTGCGGAGCTCCCTCAGTACTCACCCTCCATCAGTACAGAGCTCCCTCACCAATGACCCTCCATCAGTACAGAGCTCCCTCAGTACTGACCCTCCATCAGTACAGAGCTCTCTCATTTCTGACCCTCCATCAGTGCAGAGCTCCCTCAGAAGCGACACCCCATCAGTACAGAGCTCTCTCAGTAGTTACCCATCATCAGTACAGAGCTCTCTCATTTCTGATCCTCCATCAGTGCAGAGCTCCCTCAGAAGCGACACCCCATCAGTACAGAGCTCTCTCAGTAGTTACCCATCATCAGTGCAGAGCTCTCTCAGAACTGACCCTCCATCCATACAGAGCTCTCTCAGTACTGACCCTCCATCAGTGCAGAGCTCCCTCAGATGCGACACTCCATCAGTACAGAGCTCCCTCAGTACTGACACACCTTCAGTGCTGAGCTCCCTAAATACTGACCCTCCATCAGTGCAGAGCTCCCTCAGTAGTGACCCTCCATCAGTGCAGAGCTCCCTCAGTCGCGACACTCCATCAATGCAGAGCTCCCTCAGTACTGACCCTCCATCAGTACAGAGCTCCCTCAGTACTGACCCTCCATCATTGCAGAGCTCCATCAGTACTGACCCTGCATCAGTGCAGAGCTCCCTCAGTAGCGACCCTCCATCAGTGCAGAGCCCCCTCAGTACTGACCCTGCATCAGTGCAGAGCTCCCTCAGTACTGACCCTCCGTCAGTGCAGAGCACCCTCAGTACTGACCCTCCATCAGTCCAGAGATCCCTCAGTAGCGACTCCATCAGTGCAGAGCTCCACCAGTACTGACCCTCCATCAGTGCAGAGCTCCCTCAGTACTGAGACTCCATCAGTACAGAGCTCCCTCAGTACTGACCACCATCAGTACAGAGCTCCCTCAGTACTGACCCTCCAACAGTGCAGAGCTCACTCAGTACTGAGACTCCATCAGTACAGATCTCCCTCAGTACTGACCCCCATCAGTACAGAGCTCCCTCAGTACTGACCCTCCATCAGTGCAGAGCTCTCTCAGTACTGACCCTCCATCAGTGCAGAGCTCCGTCTGTAGCGACACCCCATCAGTACAGAGCTCCCTCAGTACTGACCCTCCATCAGTGCAGAGCTCTCTCAGTACAGACCCTCCATCAATACAGAGCACCCTCAGTACTGACCCTCCATCAGTACAGAGCTCCCTCATTAGCGACACTCCTTCAGTGCAGAGCTCCCTAAATACTGACCCTCCATAAGTGCAGACATCCCTCAGTACTTACCCTCCACCAATGCAGAGCTCCCTCAGTACTGACCCTCCATCAGTGCAGAGCTCCCTCAGTACTGACCCTCCATCAGTACAGAGCTCCCTCAGCACTGACCGTCCATCAGTACTGAGCTCCTTCAGTACTGACCCCCAATTAGTACAAAGCTCCCTCAGTACTGGCCCTCCAATAGTGCAGAGCTCCCTCAGCACTGACCCTCCATCAGTGCAGAGCTCCCTCAGTACTGACCCTCCATCAGTGCAGAGCTCCCTCAGTACTGACCCTCCATCAGTGCAGAGCACCCTCAGTACTGACTCTCAATCAGTGCAGAGCACCCTCAGTACTGACCCTCCATCAGTGCAGAGCACCCTCAGTACTGACTCTCAATCAGTGCAGAGCACGCTCAGTACTGACCCTCCATCAGTGCAGAGCTCCCTTTGTACTGACCCTCCATCAGTACAGAGTTCCCTCAGTACTGACCCTCCATCAGTGCAGAGCTCCCTCAGTAATGACCCTCCATCAGAACAGAGCTCCCTCAGTACTGACCCTCCATCAGTACAGAGCTCCCTCAGTACTGACCCTCCATCAGAGCAGAGCTCCCTCAGTACTGACCCTCCATCAGTACAGAGCTCCCTCAGTACTGACCCTCCATCAGTACAGAGCTCCCTCAGTACTGACCCTCCATCAGTGCAGTGATCCCTCAGTGGCGACACTCCATCAGTACAGAGCTCCCTCAGTACTGACCCTGAATCAGTGCAGAGCTCCCTCAGTACTGACTCTGAATCAGTGCAGAGCTCCCACAGTACTGACCCTCCATCAGTGCAGAGCTCCCTCAGTACTGCCCCTCCATCAGCGCAGAGCTCCCTATGTACTGACCCTCCAACAGTGCAGAGCTCCCTCAGTACTGACCCTCCATCAGTGCAAATCTCCCTCAGTACTGACCGTCCATCAGTGCAGAGCTCGCTCAGTACTGACACTCCATCAGTGCAGAGCTCCCTCAGTACTGCCCCTCCATCAGTACAGATCTCCCTCAGTATTGACCTTCCATCAGTGCAGAGCTCCCTCAGTACTGACCCTCCATCAGTGCAGAGCTCCCTCAGTACTGACCCTCCATTATTGCAGAGCTCCCTCAGTACCGACCCTCCATTAGTGCAGAGCTCCCTCAGTACTGACCCCCAATTAGTACAAAGCTCCCTCAGTACTGACCCTCCAATAGTGCAGAGCTCCCTCAGCACTGACCGTCCATCAGTGCAGAGCTCCCTCAGTACTGACCCTCCATTAGTGCAGAGCTCCCTCAGTCCTGACCCTGCATCAGTGCAGAGCTCCCTCAGTACTGACCCTCCATCAGTACAGAGCTCCCTCAGTACTGACCCTCCATCAGAACAGAGCTCCCTCATTACTGACCCTCCATCAGAACAGAGCTCCCTCAATACTGACCCTCCATCAGTACAGAGCTCCCTCAGTACTGACCCTCCATCAGAGCAGACCTCCCTCAGTACTGACCCTCCATCAGTGCAGAGCTCCCTCAGTACTGACCCTCCATCAGTACAGAGCTCCCTCAGTACTGACCCTCCGTCAGTACAGAGCTCCCTCAGTACTGGCCCTCCATCAGTGCAGTGCTCCCTCAGTACTGAACCTCCATCAGTGCAGAGCTCCCTCCGTAGAGACACTCCATCAGTACAGAGCTCCCTCAGTATTGACCCTCCATCAGTGCAGAGCTCCCTCAGTACTGAACCTCCAACAGTGCAGAGCTCCCTCAGGAGTGACCCTCCATCAGGACACAACTCCCTTTGTACTGACCCTCCATCAGTACATAGCTCCCATAGTACTGACCCTCCATCAGTACAGAGCTCCCTCAGGACTGACCCCCCATCAGTACAGAGCTCCCTCAGTAATGACTCTCCATCAGGACAGAGCTCCCTCAGGACTGACCCTCCATCAGTGCAGAGCTCCCTCAGTAGCGAGACTCCATCAGACCAGAGCTCCCTCAGCACTGACCCTCCATCAGCACAGCGCTCCCTCAGTACTGACCCTCCATCAGTACAGAGCTCCCTCAATACTGACCCTCCATCAGTGCAGAGCTCCCCATGTACTGACCCTCCATCAGTGCAGAGCTTCCCCAGTAGAGACCCTCCATCAGTAAAGAGCTCCCTCAGTACTGACCCTCCATCAGTGCAGAGCTCCCTCAGTAGCGACACTCCATCAGTGCAGAGCTCCCTCAGTACTGACCCTCCATCAGTACAGACCTCCCTCAGTACTGGCCCTCCATCAGTGCAGAGCTCCCTCAGTAGCGACACTCATTCAGTGCAGAGCTCCCTCAGGACTGACACTCCATCAGTGCAGAGCACCCTCAGGACTGACATTCCATCAGTGCAGAGCTCCCTCAGTACTGACCCTCCATCAGTACAGAGCTCCCTCAGTTCTGACCCTCCATCAGTGCAGTGCTCCCTCAGTCGCGACACTCATTCAGTACAGAGCTCCCTCAGTTCTGACCCTCCATCAGTACAGAGCTTTCTCAGTATTGACCCTCCATCAGTGCAGAGCTCCCTCAATACTGACCCTCCATCAGTACAGAGCTCCCACAGTATTGACCCTCCATCAGTGCAGCGCTCCCTCAGTATTGACCCTCCATCAGTGCAGAGCTCCCTCAGTACTGAGCCGCCATCAGAGTAGAGCTCCCTCAGAACTGACTCTCCATCAGTGCAGACTTCCCTCAGTACAGACCCTCCATCAGTGCAGAGCTCCATCTGTACTGACACTCCATCAGTCCAGTGCTCCCTCAGTACTGACCCTCCATCAGTGCAGAGCTCCCTCAGTACTGACCCTCTATCAGTGCAGAGCTCCCTCAGTACCGACACTCCATCAGTACAGAGCTCCCTCAGTATTGACTCTCCATCAGTACTGAGCTCCCTCAGTACTGACCAACCATCAGTACAGAGCTCCCTCTGTACTGACCCCCCATCAGTGCAGAGCTCCTTCAGTACAGACCCTCCATCACTGCAGAGCTCCCTCAGTACTGACCCTCCATCAGTGCAGAGCTCCCTCAGGACTGACACTCCATCAGTACAGAGTTCCTTCAGTACTGACCCTCCATCACTGCAGAGCTCCCTCAGTACTGACCCTCCATCAATACAGAGCTCCCTCAGTACTGGCCCTCCATCAGTGCACAGCTCCCTTTGTACTGACCCTCCATCAGTGCAGAGCTCCCTCAGTAGCGACACTCCATCAGTGCAGAGCTCCCTCAGTACTGACCCTCCATCAGTACAGAGCTCCCTCAGTAATGACCCTTTATCAGTGCTGAGCTCCCTCAGTACTGACACTCCATTAGTACAGAGCCCCTTCAGTACTGACCCTCCATCAGTGCAGAGCTCCCTCAGTACTGACCCTCCATCAGTACAGAGCTCCGTCAGTACTGACCCTCCATCAATACAGAGCTCCCTCAGTACTGACCCTCCATCAGTACAGAGCTCCCTCAGTACTGACCCACCATCAGTGTAGAGCTTCCTCAGTACTGACCCTCCATCAGTGCTGAGCTCCCTCCGTAGTGACCCTCCATCTGTGCAGTGCTCCCTCAGTTGCGACACTGCATCAGTGCAGAGCTCCCTCAGTACTGACCCTCCATCAGTACAGATCTCCCTCAGTATTGACCCTCCTTCAGTGCAGAGCTCCCTCAGTACTGACCCTCCATCAGTACAGATCTCCCTCAGTATTGACCCTCCATCAGTGCAGAGCTCCCTCAGAACTGACCCTCCATCATTGCAGAGCTCCCTTAGTACTGACCCTCCATCAGTGCAGAGCTCCCTCTGAAGCGACACTCCATCAGTACAGAGCTCCCTCAGTACTGACCCTCCATCAGTACAGAGCTCCCTTTACTGAACCCCATCAGTACAGAGCTCCCTCAGTACTGACCCTCCATCAGTGCAGAGCTCCCTCAGTACTGACCCTCCATCAGGACAGAGCTCCCTTTGTACTGACCCTCCATCCTTTCATAGCTCCCATAGTACTGACCCTCCATCAGTACAGAGCTCCCTCAGTAGTGACCCCCCATCAGTACAGAGCTCCCTCAGAACTGACCCTCCATCAGTGCAGACCTCCCTCAGTACTGACCCTCCATCAGTACAGAGCTCCCTCAGTACTGACCCTCCATCAGGACAGAGCTCCCTTTGTACTGACCCTCCATCCTTTCATAGCTCCCATAGTACTGACCCTCCATCAGTACAGAGCTCCCTCAGTACTGACCCCCCATCAGTACAGAGCTCCCTCAGTACTGACACTCCATCAGGACAGAGCTCCCTCAGTACTGACCCTCCATTAGTGCAGAGCTCCATCAGTAGCGAGACTCCATCAGAGCAGAGTTCCCTCAGTACTGACCCTCCATCAGTATAGAGCTCCCTCAGTTCTGACCCTCTATCAGTACAGAGCTCCCTCAGTACTGACCCTCCATCAGTACAGAGATCCCTCGGTACTGGCCCTCCATCAGTGCAGAGCTCCCTCAGTACTGACCCTCCATCAGTGTAGAGCTCCCTCAGTACTGACCCTCCATCAGTGCAGAGCTCCCTCAGTAGCAACACTCCATCAGTGCAGAGCTCCCTCTGTACTGACCCTGTAGCAGTGCAGAGCACCCTCCGTACTGACCCTCCATCTGTGCAGAGCTCCCTGAGTACTGACCCTCCATCAGTACAGAGCTCCCTCAGTACTGACCCTCCATCAGTGCAGTGCTCCCTCAGTAGCGACACTCATTCAGTACAGAGCTCCCTCAGTACTGACCCTCCATCAGTACAGAGCTCTCTCAGTATTGACCCTCCATCAGTGCAGAGCTTCCTCAGTACTGAGCCTCCATCAGTGCAGAGCTCCCTCAGAACTGACTCTCCATCAGTGCAGACCTCCCTCAGTACAGACCCTCCATCAGTGCAGAGCTCCCTCAGTACTGACACTCCATCAGTCCAGTGCTCCCTCAGTACTGACCCTCCATCAGTGCAGAGCTCCCTCAGTATTGATCCTCCATCAGTGCAGAGCTCCCTCAGTACCGACACTCCATCAGTACAGAGGTCCCTCAGAACTGACCCTCCATCAGTACAGAACGCCCTCAGTACTGACCACCCATCAGGACAGATCTCCCTCAGTAGCGAAAATCCATGAGTAAAGAGCTCCCTCAGAACTGACCCTCCATCAGTACAGAGCTCCCTCAGTACTGACCCCCCATCAGTACAGAGCTCCCTCAGTACTGACACTCCATCAGGACAGAGCTCCCTCAGTACTGACCCTCCATTAGTGCAGAGCTCCCTCAGTAGCGAGACTCCATCAGTGCAGAGCTCCCTCAGTACTGACCCTCCATCAGTGCAGAGCTCCGTCAGTACTGACCCTCTGTCAGTACCGAGCTCCCTCAGTACTGACCCCCCATCAGTACAGAGCTCCCTCAGTACTGACCCTCCATCAGTGCAGAGCTCCCTCTGTAGCGACACTCCATCAGTACAGAGCTCCCTCAGTACTGATCCGCTGTCAGTACAGAGCTCCCTCAGTACTGACCCCCCATCAGTACAGAGCTCCCTCAGTACTGACCCTCCATCAGTGCAGAGCTCCCTCAGGACTGACCCTCCATCAGTACAGAGCTCCCTCAGTACTGACCCTCCATCAGTGCAGAGCTCCTTCAGTACAGACCCTCCATCAGTGCAGACCTCCTTCAGTACAGACCCTCCATCAGTGCAGAGCTCCCTCAGTACTGACCCTGCATCAGTGCAGAGCTCCCTTAGGACTGACACTCCATCAGTATTGAGCTCCTACAGTACTGACCCTCCAACAATACAGAGCTCCGTCTGTACTGACCCTCCATCAGTGCAGAGCTCCCTCAGTATTGACCCACCATCAGTGCAGAGCTCCCTCAGTACTGACCCTCCATCAGTGCAGAGCGCCCTCAGTAGCGACATTCCATCAGTGCAGAGCTCCCTCAGTACTGACCCTCCATCAGTACAGAGCTCCCTCAGTACTGTCCACCATCAGTGCAGAGCTCCCTCAGTACTGACCCTCCATCAGTGCAGAGCTCTCTCAGTACTGACCCTCCGTCAGTGCAGTGCTCCCTCAGTAGCGACACTCCATCAGTGCAGAGCTCCCTCAGTACTGACCCTCCATCAGTACAGAGCTCCCTCAGTACTGACCCTCCATCAGTGCAGAGCTCCTTCAGTACTGACCCTCCATCAGTGCAGACCTCCTTCAGTACAGGCCCTCCATCAGTGCAGAGCTCCCTCAGTACTGACCCTGCATCAGTGCAGAGCTCCCTTCGGACTGACACTCCATCAGTATTGAGCTCCTTCAGTACTGACCCTCCAACAATACAGAGCTCCATCTGTACTGACCCACCATCAGTGCAGAGCTCCCTCAGTAGCGTCACTCCATCAGTGCAGAGCTCCCTCAGTACTGACCCTCCATCAGTACAGAGCTCCCTCAGTACTGTCCACCATCAGTGCAGAGTTCCCTCAGTACTGACCCTCCATCAGTGCACAGCTCCCTTTGTACTGACCCTCCATCAGTACAGAGCTCCCTCAATACTGACCCTCCATCAGTCCAGAGCTCGCTCAGTAATGACCCTCCATCAGTGCAGAGCTCCCTCAGTAGCGACATTCCATCAGTGCAGAGCTCCCTCAGTACTGACCCTCCATCAGTACAGAGCTCCCTCAGTACTGTCCACCATCAGTGCAGAGCTCCCTCAGTACTGACCCTCCATCAGTGCTCAGCTCCCTTTGTACTGACCCTCCATCAGTACAGAGCTCCCTCAGTACTGACCCTCCATCAGTACAGAGCTACCTCAGTAGTGACCCTCCATCAGTGCAGAGTTCCCTCAGTACTGACCCTCCATCAGTACAGAGCTCCGTCAGTACTGACCGTCCATCTGTACAGAGCTCCCTCAGTACTGACCGTCCATCAGTACAGAACTGCCTCAGTAGCGACACTCCATCATTACAGAGCTCCCTCAGTACTGAGACTGCATCAGCGCAGAGCTCCCTCAGTAGTGACCCTCCATCAGTGCAGAGCTCCTTCAGTACTGACCCTCCATCAGTGCAGAGCTCCCTTAGGACTGACACTCCATCAGTACTGAGCTCCTTCAGTACTGACCCTCCATCAGTGCAGAGCTCCCTCAGTACTGACCCTCCATCAACACAGAGCTCCCTCAGTACTGACCCTCCATCTGTACAGAGCTCCCTCAGTACTGACCCTCCATCAGTGCACAGCTCCCATTGTACTGACCCACCATCAGTGCAGAGCTCCCTCAGTACTGACCCTCCATCAGTGCAGAGCTCCCTCAGTACTGACCCTCCATCAGTGCAGAGCGCCCACAGTACTGACCCTCCATCAGTACAGTGCTCCCTCAGTACTGACCCTCCATCAGTGCATAGCTCCCTCAGTAGCGACACTCCATCAGTGCAGAGCTCCCTCAGTACTGACCCTCCATCAGTACAGATCTCCCTCAGTACTGACCCCCCATCTGTACAGAGCTCCCACAGAACTGACCCTCCATCATTGCAGAGCTCCATCAGTAGCAACACTCCATCAGTGCAGAGCTCCTTCAGTACTGACCCTCCATCATTGCAGAGCTCCCTCAGTAGCGACACTCCATCAGTGCAGAGCTCCCTCAGTACTGACCCTCCATCAGTGCAGAGCTCCCTCAGTACCGACCCTCCATCAGTGCAGGGCACCCTCAGTACTGATCCTCCATCAGTGCAGAGCTCCCTCAGTACTGACCCTCCATCAGTGCAGACCTCCCTCAGTACAGACCCTCCATCAGTACAGACCTCCCTCAGTACTGACCCTCAATCAGTGCAGAGCTCCCTCAGTACTGACCCTCCATCAGTGCAGAGATCCCTCAGTACTGACCCACCATCAGCAATGAGCTCCCGCAGTACTGACCCTCCATCAGTGCAGAGCTCCCTCAGTACTGACCATACATCAGTCCAGAGCTCGCTCAGTACTGACCCTCCATCAGTACAGAGCTCCCTCAGTACTGACCCTCCATCAGTGCAGAGCTCCAACAGTACTGACCCTCCATCAGTACAGTGCTCCCTCAGTACTGACCCTCCATCATTGCAGAGCTCCCTTAGTACTGGCCCTCCATCAGTTCAGAGCTCCCTCAGTACAGACCCTCCATCAATACAGAGCTCCCTCAGTACTGACCCTCCATCAGTACAGATCTCCCTCAGTACAGACCCTCCATCAATACAGAGATCCCTCAGTACTGACCCTCCATCAGTGCAGATCTCCCTCAGTACTGACCCTCCATCAGTGCAGATCTCCCTCAGTACTGACCCTCCATCAGTGCAGCTCTCCCTTAGTACTGACCCTCCATCAGTACAGAGCTCCCTCAGTACTGACCCTCCATCAGTGCAGCTCTCCCTTAGTACTGGCCCTTCATCAGTGCAGTGCCCCCTCAGTACTGACCCTCCATCAGTACAGAGCTCCCTCAGTACTGACCCTCCATCAGTACAGATCTCCCTCAGTACTGACCCTCCATCAGGGCACAGCTCCCTCAGTACTGACCCTCCATCAATGCAGAGCTCCCTCATTACTGACCCTCCATCAGTACAGAGCTCCCTCGGTACTGACCCTCCATCAGTGCAGAGCTCCCTCAGTACTGACCCTCCATCAATACAGAGCTCC
>NC_057713.1:24424515-24436061 GCF_004010195.1 Chiloscyllium plagiosum
GATTGCAGGTTAGGGAGGCGGTGCTGAGTTCGAGGGGTTTGGCTGAGACAAGGTGGGGGGAGGGGAAATGAGGAAACTGGAGAAATCTGAGTTCATCCCTTGTGGTTGGAGGGTTCCCAGGCAGAAGATGAGGCGCTCTTCCTCCAACCGTCGTGTTGCCATGGTCTGGCGATGGAGGAGTCCAAGGACCTGCGTGTCCTTGGTGGAGTGGGAGGGGGAGTTAAAGTGTTGGGCTACGGGGTGGTTGCGTTGGTTGGTCCGGGTGTCCCAGAGGTGTTCTCTGAAACGTTCCGCAAGTAGGCGGGCTGTCTCCCTTATCCCCGAAACGTCGATTCTCCTGCTCCTTGGATGCTGCCTGACCTGCTGCGCTTTTCCAGCAACACATTTTCAGCTCTGATCTCCAGCATCTGCAGCCCTCACTTTCTCCACAAGTATTTTATTGTTTAAAAAGAATGAATAATACTTTTACAGTTCAAATTCTATTTAGTGTGCCCAAATCTGCAGCTTTATCAACAGTATAAAATGCACATAACTAGTTACTTTCTCTCTCACCTCTTTACCAACATCCTCTCCCCATCCAACTAAATGATCGAGTAAAAAGAATAAAGTTAACAAATCATCTTAGCTGTTGGTATCTACCGTAGTTGAATGTAAAGGAGCAAATCATTAGTTCTGGTGCCATGTTGAATGAGGTAAATCATTCTCAAATATACATATCATCAAATATACAAAATTTTAAAAATCATACAACACTAGGCTATAGTCCAACAGGTTTAATTGGAAGCACTAGCTTTCAGAGCGCTGCTCCTTCATCAGGTGGTTGTGGGATACACAATTGTAAGACACAGAATTTATAGCAAAAATTTACAGTGTGAGGTAACTGAAATTATACATTGAAAAATACCTTGATTGTTTGTTAGGTCTCTCATCTGTTAGAATAACCATGTTAATTTCACTTCTTACATGTGTAAATCATAAAGCTTTTTTTTAAAAGTTACATTCTCAGGTTAACTTTAACAATTGGTGACAGCCCAGATAATGTGTTGAAGGTGTTTGCCCCCTGTTGCTGTGTGGCATGGCACATTGGTGAAACCAAGCAGAGACTACTGCAACGGATCAATGGGCACAGCACAACAATCAATAGACAGGAGTGTTCCCTCCTAATTGGAGAACACTTCAGCGGTCAAGGACATTCGACCTCAGTCCTTCGGGTGTCCGTCCTCCAAGGCGGACTTCAGGACAGGCAGCAGCGAAAAGTGGCTGAGCAGAGGCTGATAACTAAGATCAGTTCATGTCCCACTAAAGGTGACTACCATTGCACTATACACATGCTCGCTCGCTCTCACTCACTCACTCACTCACACTCTCACCTCCAACCCAGGCCTCTATTCCTGATGAAGGGCTTTTGCCCGAAATGTTGATTTTCCTGCTCCTCGGATGCTGCCTGACCCGCTGTGCTTTTCCAGCACCACTCTAATCTAAACTCACTCACACTCCTACACACACATGCAGCCTCTCACAGAGTTAGACGCATTTTTACACACACACACACTCACTCTCTCTCACAGACAGTCACAACCCCCCATCCCATGCACACATACACATATACGTTTGTAGGGTGAATTTGTACTTACAGAGTTACATTGTACTTTGCTCAAAAACTACATGAATCTATGTAAGATTCTGTTAATTCATTTTTTAGATTATACTCAGTCTAAACGTCATGGCACAGACAACAGCACACGGGGCGGATACCTTCAACACATTATCTGGGCTGACACCAATTGTTACAGTTAACCTGGGAACGTAACTTTTAAAAAAAGCTTTATGATTTACACATGAAAGAAGTGAAATTAAAATGGTTGTTCTAACAGATGAGAGACCTAACAAACAATCAAGGTATTTTTCAATGTATAACTGCAGTTACATCACACTGTAAACTTTTGCTATAAATTCTGTGTCTTACAACTGTGTACTCAACAACCACCTGATGAAGGAGCAGCGCTCTGAAAGCTAGCGCTTCCAATTAAACCTGTTGGACTATAACCTGGTGTTGTGTGATTTTTAACTTTGTACACCCTAGTCCAACACCGGCATCTCCAAATCAAATATCCAGTTCAACTTTAACGGGACAAATATAGGTACCAAAGAAAGAATGTGGACCTAAATTAAGATTTTCCAAATTTAGTTGATGATGTTTTAATTGGAATCATTTCAGATATGCATTCTTGACTCGTCTGTTACATTTTCAAGGTTTTACTTCAGACATTTTTCTCGAAGTGCGTGCCACAGGTCTATCCCAATAATTTGCCCTCATTGCTATGAACCAGGATCTTACTTTTAGACACATAATCTCTGTTGCGTAGAAGTTAGCTCAGTCTGTGTTAAACATGAACCCTTGTTAAATGAATTAGAATGAGACCTCTCAAGTTCTTAGACAATGGAAAATTAAATAAGCAACGAGGTTGGTTGAGCTGGATTTAAAAATTGCAAAACAGGTTTCATAAAAAAATTATGGTCAAATGATAAAAATGAAGGCAAGACAACAGATTGTCATTGATTACTGGAAGTTTTACTCATATCTTTTGTTGGAGTTTGTTGGAGTTCTGTAACAATTTAAGAAACATTTGATGGGGTGGTGTGAGGACTTCATGTGTTTCTCAAAGAACAAATCTAGTTGTAGAAACATCATTGGCATCTTCTAACATCAGAAAAAGCAATTGAAGATGCAATACTTTCAGGTCACTGATATTTCTCTCACTGCTTTATTCATTCCTAGGTGAGGGCAACACTTAGGTTTCCTAAGTATTTCTGATTGCCCCCTTAGAAGTACGTAACTGAGTGTCTTGGGATGTTGTATCTGAAACTATCTTACAGTCAACAATGTTGGTGTCTTTTGTAGGTCAGACTACATAAAACTTTACCTGTAAAGATTATTGGTTGTGCTTTTACAACAATCTGGCAGCTATGTGGTCACTTTTAGCAACATGAACAATTTTTTAAATTTCAAGGTATTTTAAAGCGAAATTTAAAGTCTTATTTTATCACGATAGTGTATTGACTTAGATTCTCTGATCTATTATCATACATGCCAGAAAATCTAATTTCTCTTGCAATTAATTTGTACCCCATCAGAAGTGAAAAATTATCCTCTTAGCATCAAAATTATTATTTTCTATGTGAAAATCCTTTTTTAAAAAATCTGGACCGGAAATGAAGAGAAAATAATTTTGCTTCCATCCTAAACTAATTGAGGTTTGTTATATTAGTATACATTGGCATTAAGTATCCATGAGGGAGAAGAGCAGTGGTACATATTGAGATAAAAAGTGAAATGTGGAAGAGAGAGAGAGACACACACACACACACACACACACAGACAGAAGCACTTTGGACAGGAAGAGATAAAGCATTGAGAATCAGCCAGGGATAGTAAGGAGAGCAACAAAATTAGCAGGAAGAGGAAGTTACAGCCCAAATGCATTTTTCACCCAGAGGGTGTTGAGATAATATTTTTTGCTGACCTTTATTACAATAACAGAAATACTGACCGGACCTGTCCCTGGACAAGATTCTCCAGTTTGCTGTGAATCTGGATGGAAAGGCCACAGATGGTTACATTCCTGGGTAAGGATGGACAATCTGGCTCTGCTTCTTTCCATAACCTCACTCTCTTTTGTTGGTCATAACAGTTTAGTTTAAGAAGAATGCCAAGTCTAACAAATCTGGTGGAATTTATCAAGGTGCTGACCAAGTGTTTAGATGAGGGTAGGGCAGTTGATGTTGTTGATTTGGATTTCAGCACTCAATGAACAGGAAGACACTAGGAAGCTAAGAGGAACAGAGGGATCTTGGTGGCAGAATAGGTTAATAGGGTAGTTAAGAAAGCGTTCATGTTTTATCAGCCATGGCATTGATTACAAGAGTAGGGAGATTATATTGGAGCTGTACAAAACTTTGATTAAGCCACAGCTGAAATACTATAAGCTATTCTCGTCATCACATGATAGGAAGGGTGTGATCCACTGGAGTTGCTAAGGAGATTCACCAAGATGTTGTCTGAGATGGAGCATTTCAGCTAGGAGGAGAGGATAGATCATCTCAGAATGTTTACTTTGGAGCAGAAAAGCTTGTGGGTGGACTGGATTGAGCTGTATAAGATTATGAGGGACATACAAAGAGTGAATAGAAAACAGCTGTCCCTTCAGTTGAAGGGTCAATAACAAGGAGATATAGTTTTTAAGTGAAAGGTAGGATATGTAGAGAGGATTTGAGGGTGGATGAGGTCTGGAATGTATCTCCTGGGAGGGTAGTTGAGGTAGGAATCCACACAACCGTTAAAAAGTACTTGGATGAGCACTTGAAGTGTCATAATATTCAAGGCTATGAGCCTATTGAGGAAAAATGGGACTAATGTCAATTGTAGAAAAATGTTGCTGGTACAGACTTGATAGGCCAAAGCACCTCTTCTGTACTGTACGCTTCTATGATTCAAAGATCCATGCCCCCCAAATTCCGAGCTTAAATAAAGCGGGAGTCTATGAGCAACTAAAACATGAGAGAAGATAATAAAATGCGCCACACCTACACAGTTCAGAAATGACTCTAAGAAGTAAAAGTGAAAAAAGAATCTGTTTTTGGCTTGTCTGTGATGAATAGGTTGTGAAATATTGCAGCTGTTCGCATGTATTGTTGCCTTTGGCGGTTGCATAGCTGTTTGGATATGCTTGCTTGTGCAGTTAGCTGAAAAGGGGATTGTCCAAGTTTTTAACAGTGACTTTGCGGGCAGCTTGTTTTCAGCGATCTAATGGAAATCCTCAGTGGTGTCCCTTCACAGCACAGTTCAGTACAGTGCAATTCAAACCATGAGCTCACAAACCATGAGCACTCCAGCACACTACCATGCAGAGACGAGGGATTGAAGTGTGTATTTTCAAAACTCCTTCCCTGTGTATTCTGTGAAGGGTAAAACACAAACATGTCTTCCAGCCAGAACTGCCTTTCTTTCAACCAGTCCGCAGCCTGACACACAACTTACAAGAGTTCACAGTTCACAGCTTTCTTAAATAGCATCTCTCCATTTTCTGGACATATAAGGATTTCAGAATCAAGACCAGCAACTGAAATTAAGATACACATCAGCTCTGATCACTTGCTAGATTTTGATTGCAGGGCTGAATCTACTATATTTGAATGTTCCTACAAACTCGAATAGGAGGGGGTGGAGCTCTCACTCTGTGAATGTTCTTTTAATCATTCTTGATTTATATTCTGAACCAGTTAAAACCTTTCCAGTTCTGTCTGTATGCTGAAGGTTGGAGTAGAACTGCATCGGTAGCAGATGAAAGTACGTTTTGTGTGTGTACAGACGTGCTGCTGCCCATTAACGTGGTGTGGGAACTGTAATGATCTCATTGCAGAGCCCTGAGGGGCAACCCAATCTATCATGTTAGTGTCAGACAATGACCCTTCAACGGAAACCATTTGATGTTGCGTCTAAACGATGTGCTTGGAATACTTTCAGTGTGACAGTGAGTTTCTCTGTTTGGAGACAAAGTAATTTGAATTGTATTGAAGGTCATGGCATGTGAGAAGTATTACATGACATCACAGAAGTTATAATGGGATATTTAACTGATCAAGAAGATACCATTGACTCAGAAAGAGAAGGTAATAAATTTAAGTCTCTCACAGGTCTGTTATTCAAAAAAAGAACTCTGCTTCTTCCTTGACAACAGCATCTAAGTACTGAGCTTTGAACTCTATGTACCCTTGACTCTCACTCCATTAGCTACTTAGACTGTTCTCTCAGATTGGATATTGTGCTATATAATGATAAGACTGTCTTCAATCCTGAACCAAACATTTTACATCAAGTCCACTTCTTGTCGAGCTTGAATTATTCCAGTTGTAGCTGATAATGTGTATATTTCTCTTCCTCCATTTTAAAAACCTTAAACTATTCTGTGTCTTTACTCAGAGTAGTAAGGGTATGGAATGCTTTGCCTGCATCAGTAGTAGATTCGCCAAGTTTAAGTGCACTTAAGTCGTCATTGGACAAGCAAATGGACGTACATGGAATAGTGTAGGTGGGATGGGCTTCAGATTAGTATGATAGGGTGGCGCAATATTGAGGGCTGAAGGGCCTGTACTGCGCTGTAATGTTCTATGTTCTATTCCTTCATTATTTCACTGACTTCACAGCATTCGTTTTGTTGGTATCTTTTCCACCATCGTTCAGAAAATCTCGGTCTACTTGTGTCTAAATTCTTCACTTATTTAACTGGAGATTATTAGGCTGAATCTTACTTGAAACTGGCTGTGCCATTTTTATTGAATTTCTTGGAATGTGTCTAGTGAGTTTTCTTATGCTATTATCCCAAAACCACCTCAGAAACTATGCACCATGTTCCTATGGAAACCCTTTTTATACAATGCTAGCTGATGCTCCCAGTCACAGTAGCCAGAAGTACTTACCAATGGCATGATATTTTGGATTTTCAGAAATGATTTCATATTTGAAAGAGTTTTTGCAATCAGTCAAGAAGTTTTAGCCCAGAGCTGTCTGAATGGTTTATGATACTTGTCCAGATATGACCGATAAGGGGATATTTGTACCTCACTTTGCAGACAGGGAGTTCAGGTCTTAGTGGATGAATTATGCAGTGGAGGGCCATCCAATTCCCTCAAGACTGGCACAGGACATGACACCTGACCCTGCAAGCCTGGTCTGCAGTTGCCACTTGGCCAATGTGATATCTACCCTGCAGAGGAATGGTCAGCAATGCTGCAAGAAGGTCAACGACCAGGGTTAGTGCCATCATCCTCTGTGTGCTAACTCACCCTCACACTATCGCTGCTACGGCACACACCTTACATCATTTCTCACCATCGTATACAACACTTTCCTTCTCTCGCTGCCACCCAATCTACCCCCAGATTACTAACCCTGAATAGCTTTGTGCTTTCTACTCATTCACCCAGAGCATCTCATTAGTTTTCTCCCATTTGCACCAGCATTAATACAAATGCTAGTCTCTTTCATCTCTCTCAGTCTCTCTCTTTGACTCAGTCCAGGAAAGTAGAGTCCATAATAAGGCAGAAGATGTCATAGAGTCATTATCATACAGCATGAAAACAGACCTTTCGATCCAACGAGTCCACATTGACCATGAAGCCAAACCAAACTAGTCCTAATTGCCAACATTCGGCCCATATCTCTCCAAACCTTTCCTATTCGTGTATTGTACCCACATGCGCCACTTCCTCTGGTGGTTAATTCCACATAAGAATCACTCTCTGTATAAAAAAGTTGCCCTTCATGTCATTTTTAACTCTTTCTACTCTTACTTAAAAAATGAGCCTCCTCGTTTTGAACTCCCCCCGCCCTCGGGAAAATATCCTTGCTATTCACCTTATCTATGCCCCTCATGAGTATATAAACCTTTATAGGGTCACTGCTCAACATTCTACACTCCAGTGAAAAATCTATTAGCCTGTCCAGCCTATCTTTCTAACTCAAACCCTCCATTCCAGCAACATCTTGGAAAATATTTTCTGAACCCTCTCCAAGTTAATAATATCTTTCTCGTAACAAGGAGACCAGAACTCTACACAGTACTCCAGAAGATGCTCCACCAATGTCCTGTACAACCTCAGCATAATGACCCAACTTCTATACTCTGAAGTCTGAGCAATGAAAGCAAGTATGCTACCTGCCCTAACCACTTTGTCTACATATTATGCAAACTTCAAAGAATTCATGTATCTCAGGGTTAAAACAAACAAGAGCAGGACTCATACAATTAATGGTAGGGCCCTGGGTGGTGATGTAGAACAGAGGGAAAGAGACAACACAGGTGCTTGGGTGTCTGAACTCTGACAAAGTACAAATAAGGGAAGGCAAGGTAAAACAGGGCTGTTGCAAGCACAGAGTAGGGGCATACTGAGTGAAAACCATGAGCTCTGTACTCTTCCCTTGCAATGGGAGAACTATTGAGCTCCAAATTACAACATTGAAATACAGAACCATACTGTCATTGATTTGGAAATATGCCATCAGAATGCAATGGAGCTTCAAATTGAAGTTTTTGCTCTTGACATCGAGAAGATCCTTACTGAACATCTCATTTGATTACCCTGTCCCTTGCCCTGAAGCAAAAGTGGCATCAATGCCCCCCCCCCCCCTCCAACGGTTGAAAACCATTAAGGTAGGTAAGTCCCAGAAACTATCCCCGGATACTGAAGGAGGCATGGGAGGAGATTGCTGGGACCTTGACAGAGATCATTTATCCTCTTTAACCACAGACGAGGTCCCAGAACACTGAAGAATAGCCAATTTTGTTCTATTGTTGAAGAAGAGCAGCAAGGATAATCCAGGAAATTGTAGGCCAGTAAGTGTTACATCAGAAGTGGAGAAATTATTGGAGAAGATTCTGTGGAATAGGATTTACTCACATTTGAAAAAGAATAGACTTATTAAGTACAGTCAGCACAGCTTTGTGCAGTGAAGATCTCATCTCACGAGTTTGATTGAAATTTTTGAGGAATTTATGGAGGTGATTGTGGGCAGGGCAGTGGATGTTATCGATTGTGTAATTTACTAAAGCATTTGATGAGGTCCCTTATGGTAGGCTGGTCCACAATATTAAGACCTTGGATCCCACATGGGAGTAAATACAATAGATACAGAATTGTGTTGGTGGAATGTTTTTTTTTCTCTGTGACCAATAGGGTGCAATGACTTTGGACAGGATGCAGAAGAGGTTTACCAGGCTGTTGCCTTGATTTGAAGTATACTAGATATAAGGAGAGGTTAGTCAAACTGAGATTGCTTTTGCTAGAGTGTCAGAGGATGAGGGATGACCTGAAAGAAGTATAGAAAAGTATCAGAGGCATGGGTAGGGTGGATTGTTGGAATTTTGTTTTCCAGAGTGGAAATATCAAATACCAGGGCGCATAGATTTAAGATGAGTGTGGGAACGTTTAAAGGAGTTGTGTGAGGTGTTTTTATGAGAGAGTGATAGGTGTCTGGAACATGCTGCTAAGGGACGCGCTGGAAGCAAATATGCTAGCAATGTTTAAGAGGTGCTTACACAGACACGTGAAAATACAGAGAATAGAGGATTATGAACCATGTGCAGGCAGATGAGATGAGTTTAGAATGACATATTGGGCAGAAGGGTCTGTTTCTATGCTGTACTGTTTGATGTTCTCAGTTCTGCATTCTATGTTTCCACCTTGTATTGTGCTTTAATGCATGTAATATAAAAGAGAGAGGGAAGCATATATGAAGATTGCTGTTAATCAACTGAAATGAAGCTGTGAGCTGAAACTAGGGCAGCACTCCATAACTGGCTTTCCTTCCCTGGATTTGAGTGATCCTGATGACTCAACTTTGCTAGAATAGATATGTGTGAAGAAATTATACAGGAACAAGATTGAGCTCAGCTGTGAAACTCTCTAAGCTCTGATGACATCTAATGTATGGCCTCATTAAGAGTGATTGCTTGTTTTAGGTTGATCTGTGGGTGATGATCCAGTACAAACTAATTTCTTCTGGAGAGAAGGAGGAAGAAACATTTGAAGGAAACCAAATCTGAAAAACAAACTCATTTTATAGAATCATAAATTCATAATTTAGTCATTCATAGTATATGGGCACAACAGGCAAGGTCAACATTAATTGATCTTTTCAGACAACCAAGATTCTTGAGAGGTTATTTCAGAGGGAAATTAAGAGTCAACCATATGGGTCATGGAATCAAATATTGGACAGACCAGGTAAGGATGGTACATTTTCTTCTCTAAATGAGAAAACCTGATTGGTTTTGCAATAATCAAGTAATTGCATTGCTCCCATTACTGACATGAGCTTCTTAGTCAGATTTATTAAGCTAACTGAACTTAAAATAAGTGAGGAGATTTAACCACACATCTTTCAAACAGTTGTCCAGAGCTCCAGATGATTAGTTCAGTAATATAACCATTAGGGCCTATTATATTTAATCAATAAATGATACGTGGCATCTATTCCTGAATTGTGAAACCTGTCTTTAACTAGCACAAATAAACAAGACATTTTGCTTCACTCTGAGCCTGGGTTCTAGTAGCTGACATTCACTCGAATTAGTTTTGCCAACAATAAATCTAACATTAAAGACCAGGAAATGGAATTGTATTCAACACAAACTTAAATTGTACAAATTACACCAACTACATGTTTTAATACATAAAGTAATTAATTTAAGTAACCACAATTTATTTCAAAAGGTGTTAGTCTGAAAATATTTTACTGTCAGTTGGATGGTTCTATGAAATATGCTGATTTTTATGAACTGTTCAAGGCATGGAAATGAATTAGGAGAAAGTGAGGACTACAGATGCTGGAGATCAGAATGGAAATGAATTAGTATTGTATTAGTTCTAACGTGGATTTTTCTTTTGAGATTCTTTATGTAAGACCAGGATCCATCCTTCAAAATAGAAACAAGTTTCAGGATTGAATAACAATGTTTTGTGAGCTGGGTTCAGAGCGTAATCCTCAACAAGTGGTAAAGAATACTTTTGAAAAGAGGTAATGCCAAATAGTAGTAATCTCACTAGACAAGTTACTTTTCATTTGTTCACAGCATGTAGGCATAGCAGGCTGGGCCAGCATTTATTGTCCATCCTGAATTTCCCAAAGTGCAGTTCAACATCAAACTCATTGCTGTGGAGCTGGAGTCACATGTTGGCCCAAGTAAGGATAGCAGATTTCCCTCTCCGAAGGACATCATGAATCAGATGTTTTTTAAATGACAATGGTCACTTGATTGACATTAGTCCAGCTTTTTATTCCATATTTTATCAAATTCAAATTTCACCATCTGCCATCCGCTATGGTAGGATTTGAACCCATGTACCCAGAACATTAACCTGGGATTCTGGATTACTTAGCTGAAAATGTGTTGCTGGAAAAGCGCAGCAGGTCAGGCAGCATCCAAGGAGCAGGAGAATCGAAGTTTCGGGCATGAGCCCTTCTTCAGGAATGAGGAAAATGTGTCCAGCAGGCTAAGATAAATGGTAGGGAGGAGGGACTTAGGGGAGGGGCGTTGGAAATGCGATAGGTGGAAGGAGGTTAAGGTGAGGGTGATAGGCCGGAGTTGGGGTGGGGACAGAGAGGTCAGGAAGAAGATTGCAGGTTAGGAAGGTGGTGCTGGGTTCGAGAGTTGGGACTGAGACAAGGTGGGGGGAGGGGAAATGAGGAAACTGGAGAAATCTGAGTTCATCCCTTGTGGTTGGAGGGTTCCTGGGCGGAAGATGAGGCGCTCTTCCTCCAGCCGTCGTGTTGGTATAGTCTGGCGATGGAGGAGTCCAAGGACCTGCATGTCCTTGGTGGAGTGGGAGGGGGAGTTGAAGTGTTGAGCCACGGGGTGGTTGGGTTGGTTGGTCCGGGTGTCCCAGAGGTGTTCTCTGAAACATTCCGCAAGTAGGCGGCCTGTCTCCCCAATATAGAGGAGGCCACATCGGGTGCAGCGAATGCAATAAATGATGTGTGTGGAGGT